>NC_061792.1:0-21933 GCF_022458985.1 Mugil cephalus | reverse complement strand
ACAGCACTGGTATTCCCAGGCGGTCTCCAATCCAAGTACTAACCAGGCCCCACACTGCTTAGCTTCCGAGATCAAACGAGATCAGGCGTGTTCAGGGTGGTATGGCCGTAAGCAATGGTAACTGTCACAAACGCAGTATATATAAGTGGTCAAAATCATCATTGCATGTATTTTTGTTTTTGAGCTGAAGCTTCTACAATGATACAGTCTGCCAGGAAGTAGAGTCAGAATGTAACAGGTAGATATGAATCAGAGAGAAAAACAAGGCGACCCGGTCCAACCAGGGTTTGGGTGTGATTTGTGTTTAAACTGAACACTGCATGAGATTGGCTTATCGTGAAAGGCCTACTGCATCTTAGCCAATCATCATCACCTATGTGGACGTCGCAGCTGTTTCAGCATGTCAATTTCAGGATATCAATTTCAACTTTTGCCTGTCTGAAAATTGCCGGACGGCTCTTGTTGACTTTGACACTGACTTTCTCGTTGGTTTTTGCAGCATTTGGTAACAAATTCAAAGCTGCCCTCTCTGAGGAAAGATTGCACTTTCAGGCAATTTCCCAGAGTGCTCCCTACTGAGATATTCAGCTCTTTTGCTGTTTTGTTGGTTGCCATTGATGCTTGTTATTCGGGAAATGTTTTGTAAAACTTTGGACGAAAATCAATGAACCATGCTCTATTCAAGTGTGTTCCTTGTCTTGCTTGCAGTCAATTTGTAACTCTGAGAAGCACTAAAGAATGTACAGATCCACAGAGACTTGTATAAAACAAACTTTCAGTAAGATCAAAGGCAAGATTCTATGCCATCATGGCCAAAGGAAAAGATTTGATGAAAGGACAGAATTCTATGACATCATGAAGGAAAACATTCTATGGCACATTCTATGTAAATTTTGTGAGGAGTGCGCTAGGAAGAGAGAGTGTGGGAAAGATTTTCCAAATTTCTTCTGTTTTCTGTGATAATTTTCTTTTCTCTCACTCTGGTTGTGTTTTCATTTAGGTTCCTCGATCAAAGTTTTCATTAACACCTTTCAATCTTGAGTGTCACATAGTGAGATCTATAACACTGCTGTCCGATGGTACTATTGATATGATAATATATGTCGTCAGATTTTGGCATGAACAACCAAAATCACCACTACCACTCTTCTACCAACTGTATCAGTATTAGTAATAAATAGTAGTAGATGTAATTATTTTTGTACCTTTAACATATCTACTTTTATATAGTTTCTCTCCTTTGGTTTTGGTTTGTTTTATCATTTTGCATTGTCTGTAAAAACCTTCATTTCTCCACGGGGAATAAGGTAAAATAGTCCTGCCTTATCTCTAATTCAAGATTCAAGTCATTCAGTACATCTAATGACAACTAACTGGGGTCTTTTTTATTTTCATAGATCACTCTTTTATACATGTGTCATAAAAAGTCCAGCATTAGAGCATAAACACTCAAATATGTTAAGGTTGACTCTTCGGCTATAGTTGTAGTTGTACAACTATTTAACGCTGTACCAGTTCGCAGCATCACAACGTGCTAAACGGTTAGCCTGTTCCAAGACAAACAGAAAACTTACAGCAATAAAAATGACAACACAACTACAGCCGGTAAAACTGTTCTTAATTGCTTGCATAGGTAAACAAAGGTTAAATAAAAATAAAATACTAACATACATACAGACACATTCTGACACATTGAAATTGGCCGTTAGCACGTTAACTTAGCCCCGTAGTGAGCTCCCCACTCCACCGTATGCTAACGACCACGTTATCTCCACTGGCCTCGTTTTATTTCGGCGTCAGTTCAAATTGTGGACAACAGCAAATTGATGCAAAATACAAGCAATGTTAGGAAACCACTTGTCAATATTTCTAATGACAAATCTCGACAGCACACGTCGGCTACCACCTCAGACGTTGGGGTTTGCTGTATTGCCCGAAAGAAACGCAAAAAAGAAATCATTTTACATAATACTTACATCATTGTGTAGTAAAGCCACAAGTAGCGCTGTTAATAGGTTCCAGCTAGACCATTATGTACCTCAGAAGGAAATACGATAAAGAATCAGCCGCACATGATTAAACTACACGTGACACAAACATATTGATTATACAATGTGGATGAGGCTTAAACAAACCTTTACACACAGTTATGGGAGCATGTTGGTCTAATTCTTGTGTGTTGTTTTCGCGCACGTACAGACGCACGTGCGACTACATGCGCGCACATGGAGAAAACGTTACATCCATACGTAGTTCCGTGCATGCTCACGGACATACAAAAGAAACGATGGATGAACAGGGCGATGACGTCATGGGATGTCTTCCTTTGATGATGTCCTCAATTGTTTTCCTTTGATGATGATGTCATGAAATGTTTTCCTTTGATCATGATGGCATAGAATCTTTGCCTTCATTACATCATCAAAATACATGCAATGATCATTTTGACGACTTATATATACTGCTTTAGTGACATTTGACATTGCTTACGGCCACACCAACCTGAACACGCCCGATCTCGTCTGATCTCAAGTACTTACATCATTGCATGTATTTTGATGATGTAAATGTTACCATGTCTCCTGATGAGAATGAAAAGCTTACAGCACCTGGTATTCCCAGGCAGTCTCCCATCCAAGTACTAACCAGGCCCGACACTGCTTAGCTTCCGAGATCAGATGAGATCAGGTGTGTTCAGGGTGGTATGGCCGTAAGCAATGGTGACTGTCACAAACGCAGTATATATAAGTGGTCAAAATCATCATTGCATGTATTTTGATGATGTAAATGTTACCATGTCTCCTGATGAAAATGAAAGGCTTACAGCACCTAGTATTCCCAGACGGTCTCCCATCCAAGTACTAACCAGGCACGACCGTGCTTAGCTTCCGAGATCAGACGAGATCGGGCGTGTTCAGGGTGGTATGGCCGTAAGCAATGGTGACTGTCACAAACGCAGTATATATAAGTGTTAAAAATCCTCCTTGCATGTATTTTGATGATGTAAATGTTACCATGTCTCCTGATGAAAATGAAAAGCTTACAGCACCTGGTATTCTCAGGTGGTCTCCCATCCAAGTACTAACCTGGCCCTATACTGCTTAGCTTCCGAGATCAGGCGGGGTTCAGGGTGGTTATGGCCGTAAGCAATGGTGACTGTCACAAACGCAGTATATATAAGTGGTCAAATGATCATTGCATGTATTTTGATGATGTAAATGTTACCATGTCTCCTGATGAAAATGAAACGCTTACAGCACCTGGTATTCCCAGGCGGTCTCCCATCCAAGTACTATACCAGGACCTACACTCTTAGCTACCGTAGATGAGGTGTTTTTTTTTCTTTTTTTTCCTTTTATTAGTCTTCAATCACAAATGTACACGTCACGTCTCTTTTGCACATAGATCAGAAAAGAAACAAACCTATCATAGTTCTCATGAATGTATCATAAAAGAAAAAATCATAACAATCAAAACTAAATTAAAGTACAAATCCAACTCTCCACCAATTCAATACAACTTCTCCCTTTTCGCCATCTCAAATAAACTTATTCCACTCATGAAAAAATTCTCTCACCTCTCTCCCCCATACTTGCCAGTTCAGTTCAATATCTATTTTCTCATTATTGTCTTAATCAATCTTTAATTTGTACATTTCTCCCTTCAAAATGCGCATAATTCCCTTCTATATACTAACGCCAATCCTGGCATGGCTCAAAGTGTAGTTATTAACCATATTTTCACAGTGGTCCTTTTTCTTTTCAAGTAAACCAAACAGAAAGTGCTTCTCCACCCCTCCTTCAGCTCTGATTCCAAGTCGCCAATGTTCTCAAAAGTTTTTTCAGGAAATCAATGAAAAAATCAACTACTCAAAACAGATCTAAAAAAGTGCAAAAAAACTTCTCATGGCCACTTTTACATACAATACACATTTGCACTTACAGCATTATACCATATTTTATTTATGAAACCACCACATTCGTATATATTTCTGTTATGTTTTATAGCGAAATCGTTTTTTTCACACTCTATACATGTTTTATTTTTGTTCCATTCAACCATATCTTCTTAAAATCAAATCATGGAAACACGCCAGCCCAACTTTCTCTGCTGCTGGCTCTTTTATTCACTTCAGTTGTAACCATTCATATTCCTTTTTCATTTCACATTTCAAAGGAGGCATTTTCTTCTCTTTTCAATCACATACATCTGGGTGTACGCTGGTCTTGCTTAATCACACAGTCTCTTTTAATATTGTTTGTCCTTTCCAGAGGGTATTACTTATTTTAATCCGTCATATTTCGGCGGACTTTTTGCTTTGCTTTCAGACCATCTAAATCATTCACAGAAATCATAAATACAAATTCAATCTCATAAACCCCGGGATGACCTCATAACTATTATCCTTGACTTGTTTAATATTGCCACATGAATTGTGGCTATTACAGACTTTTATTATTTTATTTAAATTTCTCAGTGAGAAACAAGGGTAGGGTTAACAAACATTTGCATACCCATTCACACTCTTATTTCTATCTTTGGGTTAGAATTTTCTCCACGCTCAAACTCCTCCCTGATAAAACTCTGGGAGTTTTACTGTCATGATTGTTTGAAACCATAAACAAACCATAGTCACCTATCCCAACACATTCTATCCACATATTTCCTTAAAAACTCTCCGTCCATCCATAGTTCAATCCCACGCTCCTTGTATTTTTGGTTCGTTCTTACTCTTATTGCCGTTTTTTCATTTCCAAATCATGAGCTTCAGCCACCTCTCTCTTCTTCCCTATCAAAGTTTTTTGTGCAATTTTCACCCTTTCCCCTCCCATATAAAAGTCACAAATAGTTTTGTTTAACCACATTATAACCCACTCTGGCATGTTATCACTCCTTTTTTCATCCCCCCCCACTATGACCACAAACGGAGTATTAACAATTTATTCACCACCATCACTTTTCCTTTCTGTTTAATGTTTTCTCCCCCTCCATAGTGTTCATACTGTTTTTATCTTAATAATCACTCCGTCCAGTGTCTATCTCTAGCTCTTTGCTTGCACCCCAGACACCACTCCAACACCTTCATGTTCCCCTCTATTTTCCTCCTCCACCTTTAACAGGCCCTTTTCTATCCTCTCTATATCTCCAATGTACATGATCTCTGATTTAGTTCTTTGTTGATTTTGGCTCCTGATGCCGTCCTATTTTTCTATTATCTGTTGCACCCATTTTCTCACTGTTGTTGTCCCTGACTCGGATATAGGTGTGTCGTCCTGCATTTTAGCGTGACACGGTCCCTCCTAGGCAATCTGAACACCTTTCACCTCCTGGTCAGTTTTGATCAGCATCGCCAGGGGTTCAACAAAACTAGTGCATACAGTAGTGCTGGGGGGGGGGAAAAAGGGGGGGATTAACATCCCTGTTCCACTGATCTCTCCACATCGAAAGGTTTTCAAGACACCGTTTACCTTCACTCGGCTCTTGGCACTGTCATACAGCTCTCTTTAACCCATCCTCACTGTCCTTCCCCCCAAACCCAACTTCTCCAGTACTCTAAAACAGGAATCTGTGGTCTACTCTATCAACGGCCGTATTCAATCTATTCCCGCACTACTCCCCTTTCCCATCCTCTTTCAAGTGTTCTATTGAATCTCTGATTGTGGTATTGGGTCTGCTTATGTCTCTTACGGGTATGCTGTAACTCTACTGGGGTTCTTGTACTATGTTCCCTATCATCTCCCTTCATCCTATTTGCCAGGACTTTGTTTGTATCTTATATCTGTATTTAGCAAACTAATTGGCCTGTAGTTTTTCCAATTCTAACCTACTTCCATTTCGTTTGTGTTTATTTTTTGCTATTTACACCCTCCCCCATCCTATTCGGCACTTGCCCTGTGCTTTCCATCCCCTGAATTACATCTACCAGAATTTGCGGCTACCTCATTTTTGTACGCTGTTGCTACCATTCGATCCCTAGCCCATCACTATCTGGACTCTTTCCACTTTTCAATCTCCTAGGCCTCTATCACCTCCTTCTAATTTATGTTCTCTATTCACACCATACCCTATCACTCGTCACTCAGTTTTCCTTTCTAATCGTGCATTATCTTCATCTATGCTTCCTTGATCTTTGTCACCTTTCCATTATAGACTGATCCATAAAATTCTTGTACCTTTCCAGAATCTCCACAGAATCTACTATCTTCTCTCCGTTTTTGTCATCTAAATTTTCCTTTATTGTATGTTCTATTCTGTGTTCTTTTCTCTAACCCAAAAATATCCTGTGCACCTTTCACCTTCTTAATGCATATTTTTGCTTTACTCTCAGAATCGCTCCTCTACATTTCTCCGTCTCAAACCTCTCTAACTTCATCTTTGCCTCCAATAATTGTTTATATGTTATCCTCCTCATTGTTGCTCATACTTAAACTCTGCCCTCAATTATTGTGGGGCGTCTTCAGAGCCTTTTCCTCTTCATCTTTTCCTTTTCTTTTCTTACTATATTAATATAATTTGTTTAATTAAAGTTTTTATCTTCTCCCATTGTTCCCTATGCTGTCTGTCTAGCCTGTCATTTTCTCTTTATACACTCCTCTTCTCTTTTATTCTCTCGGTCTAGCAAATCCTATAATCTGTATCTTGATACTCCTCTTCTTCAATTAATCCTGCGGTTTAATATCCAACATCCCTCCTCCTTCTTGTCTTTCTCCACCTTAATTCGAAACAGACCCCATTCCTGGTCATGAAGCTCTTTCTTTGATGCCTTATTTTGTCGAGGTACCCAATATTGCTACTTTGACCAAACAACCAAATCTATTCTACTTTGTTTTAGACCCCCATCTCTCTTCTGCATCCTTGTGTTTTTCTCTCTTCTATGAGTTCTCTTTCCTCTCCATGATCTATAAGCCCCCTTTTCTTTCATCAGCTCGGACAGCATGTTTCTCGATCTTTCCATCTAAAAGTCAACTCCCTTACTACATCTAGACGACTACATTTTATATTGAAAGTCACCAACCTATAATTACACTTCCTGCGATTATATTTTTTAAGTTTCTAAATAATGCAACACTTATCTTTTTTCTATATTTGGTACGTATTATATTTATTAATCTGAATTCTATTTCTCTATATTTAAATTTATCCACCAAAATTCTTCCTGTGCTCATCTCTATATACCTCTTTTATGGTCTTCGACAACGTCCCTTTTTAATCATTATTGCTACCCCTTGCGTTTCTAGCCCCAGTATTAAATATATTGCTCCCCTCTTTCCTCTCTCATTTCTTTAACTATGTCCTTCGTCCAATTAGTTTCTTGAATACATATCATATCGCTGCGGTATGCAAATAATAGCTCTTTTATTTTTCTCTTATTTCTTAGCCCATTTGCTTATTAGAGGTTATTGTGCCATGAGAGCAAAACTGAATATAAATAGAAACCAAAAAGTAAACATTTAAACCAAAACTATACAATCAAATACCGGAAATTTCGTTCCTTTTTCGCTCCTTCTTTCTTTGTCTTTCTCCGCCTTCCGCTTTGCTATGAAGAAATCTTTGAAAGATCTTTGTTCACGTCTGGTTGTCCGTTATTTCCTCTCTTTCATTCCATTTAATCGTCCTCGGTCCTTTTTCGTCATTCTCCTTGCCTTGTTTGGCTGCAGGTTCGGTTTCTCTCCACCCTCTCCATTTGCGTTCTTGTTGGTCCGCTCCCACTGGTGTTCTGCCGCTCCACCGACATCATTTCACCAGTTTTCGGATCCTCCTCTTCCTCGATCCCCATGTCCTCCTCACCCTTGTCTAGGACCTCTGGTTTGACCTTGGCCACCTTCCGCCGTCGTGGTTGTTGCGTCCGTTCTCTTCCTCCACTTCCTCACCATCTCACTCCTCCGCCTTTCCTCTCGGCGCAACTCCCGTGCGTAGTGCCACTCTCTCCGCACCTGAAAAAAATCTTGAACTCCGGGCATTCTCTGAAGATGTGTCCCGGCTTGAGGCATTTTCGGCACACTTGGATTGTCTATCGTGGATCACACCGGAAATATCCACGCCCCTCAGAGTTTCAAATTTAGTGGAGTATGGCAGCGTTCTGACTTGCTGTTGAATCGGACCTTTAAAATCTCGTGCGTCTGGCAAATGTTAGTTGCCCGGCCACACACGGCGTTTAATTGCCGACAGTGGCCGGACCCCCTATCATAAGTCTTTCCATGATCGTGGCTGGTCCTTCCAGATACCGGGTATGTTTAGGAAAGAGACGACCATGTCGCTGTTCATTATGTCACGTCCGATCACTGGCACTCCATTTATTCTTATACCTTCAATCATTCTTTGCCTCCGGCACCATCCTTCATGTGATTTCGAATTTCTTGTCCGTCTTCATTCTACAACCTAAAATTCCCACACTCTTTTTACACCTTCGGGCAGGTCCTTTACGCGATTGATTTCGTATCTTCACTCACCTACCGTCGCTCCTTCTCAAACTTTTTCGTATTACAGCATTCCTTGCATCTGAGGGTTCATTGTATCTTCTCCCTTGATTCATCATTTAAGTTTAGGCGGGAAAAAAAAAAAATCCCCGACAGCCGGAGCTTGGGGGAAATTACGGGGGACGATAACACAAAATCAAGAAAAAACTAACACGCCGACCTGTTTAAAACAATTCCCGGATCGAATCCCCATCCACTATGGTTTCGGTGGTATGCCTAAGCATGTCAAGTTACAAGCAGTATTTTAAAAGTGGTCAAAATGATCATTGCAGTATTTGATGATGTAATGTTCATGTCTCCTGATGAAATGAAAGCTTACGACTGGAAATTCCCAGGCGGCTCCCTCCAAGCACTAACAGGTCCTCATGCTTTTCCCGGAAAAGGGCGAGACAGGTTGTTCAGGGTGGTATGGCCGTAAGCAATGGTATGTCACAAACGCAGATATATTAAGGGGGTCAAAATTTCATTGCATGTATTTTGATGATGTAAATGTTACCATGTCTCCTGATGAAAATAAAAAGCTTACAGCACCTGGTATTCCCAGGCGGTCTCCCACCCAAAGTAAAAACCAGGCCCGACCTGCTTGGTTCCGAGATCAGCGAGTCGGGCTTGTTCAGGTTGGTTTGGCCGTAAGCAACGTCAAATTTGTCACTAAGCAGTATATATAAGTGATCAAAATAATCATTGCATGTATTTTGATGATGTAAATGTTACCATGTCTCTGGATGAGAATGAAAAGCTTACAGCCCCTGGTATTCCCAGGCGGTCTCCATCCAATTTACTAACCAGGCCCTACATGCTTAGTTTCCCGAGATCAGACGAGATCGGGTTTCAGGTTGGTTATGGCCGTAGCAACTTCAAATGTCATAAAGCAGTATATTTAAGTGGTCAAAATATCATTGCATGTTTTTGATGATGTAAATGTTACCATGTCCTGATGAGAATGAAAAGCTTCAGCCCCTGGTATTCCCAGGCGGTCTCCCATCCAATTTATAACCAGGCCCGACACTGTTTAAACTTCGGAGATCATGAGATGGGCTTTTTCAGGTTGGTATGGCCGAAAGCAACGCTAATTCACTAAAGCAGTATATTAAGTGGTCAAAATCATCATTGCATGTATTTTGATGATGTAAATGTTCCCAAAGTCTCCTGATGAGAATGAAAAGCTTCAGCACTGGTATTCCCAGGGGGGTCTCCATCCAAGTACTAACCCAGGCCCAAACCTGCTTCGCTTCCGAGATCAGACGAGATCAGGCGTGTTCAGGTTGTTTTGGCCGTAAGCAATTAAATGTCACAAAGCATATATATAAGTGGTCATAATGATCATTGCATGTATTTTGATGATGTAAATGTTACCTGTCTCCTGATGAAAATGAAAAGCTTACAGCCCCTGGTATTCCCAGGCGGTCCCCCATCCAAGTACTAACCAGGCCTACACTGCTTAGGCTTCCAAATTCAGACGGATCAGGCTGTGTTCACGGTGGTATGGCCGTATGCAAAGGTTTAAACTGTCACATAGCAGTTAATAAGGGGTCAAAGACCCATTGCATGTATTTTGTTGATGTAATGTTACCATGTCTCCTGAGGGAAAATAAAAAGCTTACAGCACCTGGTATTCCGGCGGTCTCCCATCCAAGTACTAACCAGGCCCTTAGCTTCCGAATCAAGAGATCAGGGTGTTCAGGGTGGGGTAGGGCCCGTAAGCAATGGTAACTGTCACAACTAAGATTAATATAATTGGTCAAATGATCATTGCATGTATTTTGTTGATGTAAATGTTACCATGTCCCCTGATGAAAATAAAAAGGCTTACAGCACCTGGTATTCCCAGGCGGTTCTCCCATCCAAGTAATAACCGGCCCGGACCTGCTTAGCTTCCGAGATCAGACGGGATGGGGGTGTGTTCAGGTTTAGGGCCCGTATGCAATGGTAAATGTCCAAAGCAGTAATATAAGGGGTTCAAAATGTTTCATTGCTTTGTATTTTGATGATTAAATGTTACCATGTTTCCTGATGAAAATGAAAGCTTACAGCACCTGGTTTTCCCCAAGGCGTCCCCCACCCAAGTACTAAACCAGGCCCGACCGGTTTAGTTCCGGATCAGAGAGATCGGCGTGTTAAAGGGTGGTTATGGCCGTAAGCAATGACAATGTCACTAAAGCAGTATATATAAGGGGTCAAAATATCATTGCATGTATTTTTGATGATTTTAAATGTTACCATGTTCCTGATGAAAATGAAAAGCTTACAGCACCTGGTATTCCAAGGCGGTCTCCCATCCAAGTACTAACCAGGCCGACCGCGTTTTGTTTCCGAGATCAGACGAGATCGGCGGTTTCAGGGGGGTATGGCCGTAAGCAATGTCAAATGTAACAAAGCAGTATATTAAGTGGTCAAAATCATCATTGCATGTATTTTGATGATGTAAATGTTACCATGTCTCCTGATGAAAATGAAAGGCTTACAGCACCTAGTATTGCAGGCGGTCTCCATCCAAGTACTAACCAGGCCCAACCGTGCTTAGCTCCGAGATCAGACGGAGATCGGGCGTGTTCAGGTTGGTATGGCCGTAAGCAATGTCAAATGTCACTAAAGCGTATATTAAGTGTCAAAATCATCATTGCATTATTTTGATGGATGAAATGTTACCCTTTGTTTCAATGATGAGATGGCAAATGCCTTACGCACCTTAAATTCGCCATGGTCTGTCCCATCAAGTTATAACCATGGCCCATTATAGCTTCCGAGATCAGCTGAGAATCAGGGTGTTCAGGGTTGGGTATGGCGTAATGCATGATCACTGTCACCCCATTATATATGTCAAATCATCATTGCTTGTATTTTGTGATGTAATGTTACCATGTCTCCTGATAAAATGAATCTTACACACCTTATTCCAGCGGTCCACATCCAAGTATTCAACCACCGTGCTTTCTTCCTGAGATTTCAAGATTCTAGCATCGGGCATTGTTCAGGTTGATTTTATTTGGCCGTAAGCAATCGTAAACATGTCCGAAGCCGTATATATAAGTGATCAAATCATACAGCATATTCTTGATGATGTTCAAAATGTACATTCCTCCTAGAGAATCAGTCGACTTGATATTCAGGCGCGCCATCCAATACAACACTACCGAGGGCGTGAGTTCAGTGGGGTTAGGCCGTAAGCAATGTAAGTACAAAGCAGTATATATAAGTGTCAAATGACATTGCAGTATTTGTGATGTAAATGTTCATGCTCTGATGAAAATGAAGCTTACAGCACTAGTATTCCAGGCGGTCTCCTTCAAGACTAAACGCCACCTGCTAACTCCGAGATCAGCATGAATGGGCGTGTTCAGGGTGGTATGGCCGTAAGCATTGTCATGTCACAAAGCAGTATATATAAGTGGTCAAAATGATCATTGCATGTATTTTGATGATGTAAATGTTCCATGTCTCCTGATGAAAATGAAAAGCTTACAGCACCTGGTATTCCCAGGCGGTCTCCCTCCAAGACTAACCAGGCCCGACATGCTTAGCTTCGAGATCAGACGAGATCGGGCTTGTTCAGGTGGTATGGCCGTAAGCAATGGTAATGTCACAAACGCAGTATATATAAGTGGTCAAAATCATCATTGCATGTATTTTGATGATGTAAATGTTACCATGTCTCCTGATGAAAATGAAAAGCTTACAGCACCTGGTATTCCCAGGCGGTTCCCATCCAAGTACTAACCAGGCCACCATGCTTGCTTCGAGATCAGACGAGATCGGGCTTGTTCAGGTTGGTATGGCCGTAAGCAACGTCAAATGTACTAAAGCAGTATTATATAAGTGATCAAAATACATTGCATGTATTTTGATGATGTAAATGTTACCATGTCTCTGATGAGAATGAAAAGCTTTACAGCACCTGGTATTCCAGGCGGTCTCCCATCCAAGTACTAACCAGGCCCACACTGCTTAGCTTCGAGATCAGATGAGATCGGGCTTTTCAGGTTGGTATGGCCGTAAGCAACGTAATGTCACAAGCAGTATATATAAGTGGTCAAAATCATCATTGCATGTATTTTGATGATGTAAATGTTACCATGTCTCCTGATGAGAATGAAAAGCTTTCAGCACCTGGTATTCCCAGGCGGTCTCCCATCCAAGTACTAACAGGCCGACACTGCTTAGCTTCGGATCAGACGAGATCAGGCGTTGTTCAGGTTGGTATGGCCGTAAGCAACGTAATGTCACAAAAGCAGTATATATAAGTGGTCAAATCATCATTGCATGTATTTTGATGATGTAAATGTTACCATGTCTCCTGATGAGAATGAAAAGCTTACAGCACCTGGTATTCCCAGGCGGTCTCCATCCAAGTACTAATCAGGCCCACATGCTTGCTTCGAATCAGACGAGATCAGGCGTGTTCAGGTGGTATGGCCGTAAGCAATGTAAATGTCACTAAATGCCATTATATAAGTGGTCAAAATGATCATTGCATGTATTTTGATGATGTAAATGTTACATGTCTCCTGATGAAAATGAAAAGTTACAGCACCTGGTATTCCCAGGCGGTCTCCCATCCAAGTACTAACCAGGCCTACACTGCTTAGCTTCCGAATCAGACGAGATCAGGCGTGTTCACGGTGGTATGGCCGTATGCAAGGTTAACTGTCACATATGCAGTATATATAAGTGTCAAAGATCATTGCATGTATTTTGATGATGTAAATGTTCCATGTCTCCTGATGAAAATGAAAAGTTACAGCACCTGGTATTCCCAGGCGGTTCTCCCATCCAAGTACTAACCAGGCCCGCCTGTAGCTTCCGAGATCAGAGGGATGGCGTGTTCAGGTTGTATGGCCGTAAGCAATGTAAATGTCACAAAGCATATATATAAGTGTCAAATGATCATTGCATGTATTTTGATGATGTAAATGTTACCATGTCTCTGATGAAATGAAAGCTTACAGCACCTGGTATTCCAGGCGGTCTCCCATCCAAGTACTAACCAGGCCCGACCGTGCTTAGCTTCCGAGATCAGACGGATCGGCGTGTTCAGGTGGTATGGCCGTAAGCAATGAACTGTCACAAAGCAGTATATATAAGTGGTCAAAATATCATTGCATGTATTTTGATGATGTAAATGTTACCATGTCTCTGATGAAAATGAAAAGCTTACAGCACCTGGTATTCCAGGCGGTTCCCATCCAAGTACTAACCAGGCCCGACGGCTTAGCTTCCGAGATCAGACGAGATCGGCGTGTCAGGTTGGTATGGCGTAAGCAATGATCAAATGTCACTAAAGCAGTATATATAAGTGGTCAAAATCATCATTGCATGTATTTTGATGATGTAAATGTTACCATGTTCCTGATGAAAATGAAAGCTTACAGCACCTGGTATTCCAGGCGGTCTCCATCCAAGTACTAACCAGGCCACGGCTTAGCTCCGAGATCGACGAGATCGGGCGTGTTCAGGTTGGTATGGCCGTAAGCAATGTCAAATGTCACAAAGCGTTTATAGTGTAATATCCTTTATTTTTTTATTCCATTCTCTGTAAATAACTACCCCTGTTCCAGGCTGTTCCCTTCTCCTGATGAATGAAATTACAGCCATATTCCAGACGTTCCATCCATTAACCAGGCCCGGCTTCCTAGATAACGGAACGGTGTTCAGGTAGGCGAACATGGCTTGTCCAAAGTATGTAAGAGTCAAATTCATCAGCAGTATTTTGATGATTAAATGTTACATGTTCCTGATGAAATGAAATTACAGCCCTGATAAAGCCCTCAGACTAACCCAGGCGTTTCATCAGTAACAGGCCTTGCTCGGGCAGTGGTACTGCGTGTCAGGTGTATGCCTAAGCAATGTAATGTCAAATTTATAATGTAATATTCATGTTTTGAATGAAAAGTTACATGCCTGAAAGGCTTACGCACCTAGTATCAGGCCGCCCAGTCTCCAGAACGTGACTTAGCGTCGGTCGGGATGGGACGTCAGTAAAGGCGTAAAAGTCAAATCACTAGCAGTATTTGTGATTAATTTGCATGTATTTTGATGAAATGAATTTCGAGATAAGTCAGCCTATCCAGTTTTATCAGCTACCAGGCTTGCTTCCGAGACAGAGAGATCGCGTGTTCAGGGTGGTATGCCGTAAGCAAGTAATGTCACAAACGTATATTTAAATATCATTGATGTATTTTGATGATGTAAATGTTACCATGTTCCTGATGAGAATGAAAAGCTTACAGCACCTGGTATTCCAAGGCGGTCTCCCATCCAAGTACTAACAGGCCCGACCGCGCTTAGCTTCCGAGATCAGACGAGATAGGCGTGTTCAGGTGGTATGGCGTAAGCAATGTAAACTGTCACAAACGCAGAATATATAAGTGGTCAAAATCATCATTGCATGTTTTTATGATGTAAATGTTACCATGTCTCCTGATGAAATGAAAAGCTTACAGCACCTGGTATTCCCCAGGCGGTCTCCATCCAAGTACTAACAGGCCCGACCGCGCTTAGCTTCCGAGATCAGACGAGATTCGGGCTGTTCAGGTTGGTATGGCGTAAGCAATGTCAAATGTCACTAAAGCAGAATATATATAAGTGGTCAAAATATCATTGCATGTATTTTGATGATGTAAATGTTACCATGTCTCCTGATGAGAATGAAAAGCTTACAGCACTGATATTCCCAGGCGGTTTTCCCATCCAAGTACTAACCAGGCCCCCGTTAGCTTCCGAGATCAGATCGAGATCAGGGCTGTGTTCAGGGTGGTATGGCCGTAACCCAATGGTAACTGTCCAAACTAAGATATATATAAGTGGTCAAAATATCATTGCATGAAATTTGATGATGTAAATGTTACCATGTCTCCTGATGAGAATGAAAGCTTACAGCACCTGATATTCCCAGGCGGTCTTCCCATCCAAAGTACTAACAGGCCCGACCCCTTAGCTTCCGAGATCAGACTGAGATTCAGGCGTGTTCAGGTGGTATGGCCGTAAGCAATGTAACTGTCACAAACGAAGTATATATAAGTGGTCAAAATGATCATTGCATGTATTTGATGATGTAAATGTTACCATGTCTCCTGATGAGATGAAAAGCTTACAGCACCTGATATTCCCAGGCGGTCTCCCATCCAAGTACTAACAGGCCCGACCTGCTTAGCTTCCGAGATCAGACGAGATCAGGCGTGTTCAGGTGGTATGGCCGTAAGCAATGTAACTGTCACAAAGCAGTATATATAAGTGGTCAAAATGATCATTGCATGTATTTTGATGATGTAAATGTTACCATGTCTCCTGATGAGAATGAAAGGCTTACAGCACTGTATTCCCAGGCGGTCTCCCATCCAAGTACTAAACAGGGCAACTGCTTAGCTTCCGAGATCAGACGAGATCGGGGTGTTCAGGTGGTTTATGGCCGTAAGCAATGTAACTGTCACAAACGCAGTATATATAAGTGATCAAAATCATCATTGCATGTATTTTGATGATGTAAGTGTTACCATGTCTCCTGATGAGAATGAAAAGCTTACAGCACCTGGTAATCCCAGGCGGTCTCCATCCAAGTACTAACCAGGCCCGACCACTGGTTAGCTTCCGAGATTAGACGAGATCGGGCTTGTTCAGGTTGGTATGGCCGTAAGCAACTTCAAATGTCACTAAAGCAGTATATATAAGTGATCAAAATGATCATTGCATGTATTTTGATGATGTAAATGTTACCATGCCTCTGATGAAAATGAAAAGCTTACAGCAACTGGTATTCCCAGGTGGTTTCCCATCCAAATACTAACCAGGCCCGACCGTGCTTAGCTTCCAAGATCGGCCGTGTTCAGGTTGGTTATGGCCGTAAGCAATGTCAAACATCACGAAAGCAGCATATATAAGTGGTCAAAATGATCATTTCATGTATTTTGATGATGTAAATGTTACCATGTCTCCTGATGAAAATGAAAAGCTTACAGCACCTGGTATTCCCAGGCGGTCTCCCATCCAAGTACTAACAGGCCCGACACTGCTTGGCTTCCGAGATCAAACGAGATCAGGCGTGTTCAGGGTGGTATGGCCGTAAGCAACGTTAACTGTCACAAACGCAGTATATATAAGTGGTCAAAATCATCATTGCATGTATTTTTGTTTTTGAGCTGAAGCTTCTACAATGATACAGTCTGCCAGGAAGTAGAGTCAGAATGTAACAGGTAGATATGAATCAGAGAGAAAAAACAAGGCGACCCGGTCCAACCAGGGTTTGGGTGTGATTTGTGTTTAAACTGAACACTGCCTGAGATTGGCTTATCGTGAAAGGCCTACTGCACCTTAGCCAATCATCATCACCTATGCGGACGTCGCAGCTGTTTCAGCATGTCAATTTCAGGATATCAATTTCAACTTTTGCCTGTCTGAAAATTGTCGGACGGCTCTTGTTGACTTTGACGCAGACTTTCTCGTTGGTTTTTTGCAGCATTTGGTAACAAATTCAAAGCTGCCCTCTCTGAGGAAAGATTGCACTTTCAGGCAATTTCCCAGAGTGCTCCCTACTGAGATATTCAGCTCTTTTGCTGTTTTGTTGGTTGCCATTGATGCTTGTTATTCGGGAAATGTTTTGTAAAACTTTGGACGAAAATCAATGAACCATGCTCTATTCAAGTGTGTTCGTTGTCTTGCTTGCAGTCAATTTGTAACTCTGAGAAGCACTAAAGAATGTACAGATCCACAGAGGCTTGTATAAAACAAACTTTCAGTAAGATCAAAGGCAAAGATTCTATGCCATCATGGCCAAAGGAAAAGATTTGATGAAAGGACAGAATTCTATGACATCATGAAGGAAAACATTCTATGGCACATTCTATGTAAATTTTGTGAGGAGTGCGCTAGGAAGAGAGAGTGTGGGAAAGATTTTCAAATTTCTTCTGTTTTCTGTGATAATTTTCTTTTCTCTCACTCTGGTTGTGTTTTCATTTAGGTTCTCGATCAAAGTTTTCATTAACACCTTTCAATCTTGAGTGTCACATAGTGAGATCTATAACACTGCCGTCCGATGGTACTATTGATATGATAATATATGTTGTCAGATTTTGGCATGAGCAACCAAAATCACCACTACCACTCTTCTACCAACTGTATCAGTATTATTAATAAATGTAATTATTTTTGTACCTTTAACATATTTACTTTTATATAGTTTCTCTCCTTTGGTTTTGGTTTGTTTTATCATTTTGCATTGTCTGTAAAACCTTCATTTCTCACGGGGAATAACGTAAAATAGTCCTGCCTTATCTCTAATTCAAGATTCAAGTGATTCAGTACATCTAATGACAACTAACTGGGGTCTTTTTTATTTTCGTAGAACACTCTTTTATACATGTCTCATAAAAGTCCAGCATTAGAGCATAAACACTCAAATATGTTAAGGTTGACTCTTCGGCTATAGTTGTAGTTGTACAACTATTTAACGCTGTACCAGTTCGCAGCATCACAAGTGCTAAACCGGTTAGCCTGTTCCAAGACAAACAGAAAACTTACAGCAATAAAAATGACAACACAACTACAGCCGGTAAAACTGTTCTTAATTGCTTGCCTAGGTAAACAAAGGTTAAATAAAAATAAAATACTAACATACATACAGACACATTCTGACACATTGAAATTGGCCGTTAGCACGTTAACTTAGCCCGTAGTTAGCTCCCCACTCCACCGTATGCTAACGACCACGTTATCTCCACTCGCCTCGTTTTATTTCGGCGTCAGTTCAAATTGTGGACAACAGCAAATTGATGCAAAATACAAGCAATGTTAGGAAACCACTTGTCAATATTTCTAATGACAAATCTCGACAGCACACGTCGGCTACCACCTCAGACGTTGGGGTTTGCTGTATTGCCCGAAAGAAACGCAAAAAAGAAATCATTTACATAATACTTACATCATTGTGTAGTAAAGCCACAAGTAGCGCTGTTAATAGGTTCCAGCTAGACCATTATGTACCTCAGAAGGAAATACGATAAAGAATCAGCCGCACATGATTAAACTACACGTGACACAAACATATTGATTATACAATGTGGATGAGGCTTAAACAAACCTTTACACACAGTTATGGGAGCATGTTGGTCTAGTTCTTGTGTGTTGTTTTCACGCACGTACAGACGCACGTGCGACTACATGCGCGCACATGGAGTAACGTTACATCCGTACGTAGTTCCGTGCATGCTCACGCACATACAAAAGAAACGATGGATGAAACAGGGCGATGACGTCATGGGATGTCTTCCTTTGATGATGTCCTCAATTGTTTTCCTTTGATGATGATGTCATGAAATGTTTTCCTTTGATCATGATGGCATAGAATCTTTGCCTTTGATCTTATTGAAAGTTTGTTTTATACAAACCTAGGTGGGTCCGTAGATTCTGTTTGACTTTCAAACTGAAAGCAAGCGAGACAAGCAAACACGGGCGTCTTACGAGGTGGTATGGTGTCAGTCACAAAAGCTGGTACATATAAGTGGTCAAAATCAATATTGCATGTATTATGATGATGGAAATGTTCCTGTGTCCCTGATGAAAATGAAAGGCTTACAGGACCTGGGCGTGTTCAGGTTGGTATGGCCGTAAGCAATGTCAAACATCACTAAAGCAGTATATATAAGTGGTCAAAATGATCATTGCATGTATTTTGATGATGTAAATGTTACCATGTCTCCTGATGAAAATGGTAACAAATTCAAAGCCGCCCTCTCTTTGGAAAAGATTGCACTTTCAGGCAATTTCCCAGAGTGCTCCCTACTGAGATATTCAGCTCTTTTGCTGTTTTGTTGGTTGCCATTGATGCTTGTTATTCGGGAAATGTTTTGTAAAACTTTGGACGAAAATCAATGAACCATGCTCTATTCAAGTGTGTTCCTTGTCTTGCTTGCAGTCAATTTGTAACTTTGAGAAGCACTAAAGAATGTACAGATCCACAGAGGCTTGTATAAAACAAACTTTCAGTAAGATCAAAGGCAAAGATTCTATGCCATCATGGCCAAAGGAAAAGATTTGATGAAAGGACAGAATTCTATGACATCATGAGGAAAACATTCTATGGCACATTCTATGTAAATTTTGTGAGGAGTGCGCTAGGAAGAGAGAGTGTGGGAAAGATTTTCCAAATTTCTTCTGTTTTCTGTGATAATTTTCTTTTCTCTCACTCTGGTTGTGTTTTCATTGAGGTTCCTCGATCAAAGTTTTCATTAACACCTTTCAATCTTGAGTGTCACATAGTGAGATCTATAACACTGCCGTCCGATGGTACTATTGATATGATAATATATGTCGTCAGATTTTGGCATGAGCAACCAAAATCACCACTACCACTCTTCTACCAACTGTATCAGTATTAGTAATAAATAGTAGTAGATGTAATTATTTTTGTACCTTTAACATATTTACTTTTATTTAGTTTCTCTCCTTTGGTTTTGGTTTGTTTTATCATTTTGCATTGTCTGTAAAAACCTTCATTTCTCCACGGGGGAATAACGTATAAAATTCCTGCCTTATCTCTAATTCAAGATTCAAGTGATTCAGTACATCTAATGACAACTAACTGGGGTCTTTTTTATTTTCATAGATCACTCTTTTATACATGTCTCATAAAATGTCCAGCATTAGAGCATAAACACTCAAATATGTTAAGGTTGACTCTTCGGCTATAGTTGTAGTTGTACAACTATTTAACGCTGTACCAGTTGGCAGCATCACAACGTGCTAAAACGGTTAGCCTGTTCCAAGACAAACAGAAAACTTACAGTAATAAAAATGACAACACAACTACAGCCGGTAAAACTGTTCTTAATTGCTTGCCTAGGTAAACAAACAGACGCACGTGCGACTACATGCGCGCACATGGAGTAACGTTACATCCATACGTAGTTCCGTGCATGCTCACGCACATACAAAAGAAACGATGGATGAAACAGGGCGATGACGTCATGGGATGTCTTCCTTTGATGATGTCCTCAATTGTTTTCCTTTGATGATGATGTCATGAAATGTTTTCCTTTGATCATGATGGCATAGAATCTTTGACTTTGATCTTATTGAAAGTTTGTTTTATACAAACCTAGGTGGGTCCGTAGATTCTGTGAGACTTTCAAACTGAAACTAAGGCGTGTTCAGGATGGTATGGCCGTAAGCAATGTCAAATGTCACAAAAACAGTATATATAAGTGGTCAAAATCATCATTGCATGTATTTTGATGATGTAAATGTTACCATGTCTCTGATGAGAATGAAAAGGTTACAGCACTGGTATTCCCAGGCGGTCTCCCATCCAAGTACTAACCAGGCCCTACACTGCTTAGCTTCCGAGATCAGGCGTGTTCTGGGTGGTATGGCCGTAAGCAATGGTGACTGTCACAAACGCAGTATATATAAGTGGTCAAAATGATCATTGCATGTATTTTGATGATGTAAATGTTACCATGTCTCCTGATGAAAATGAAAGGCTTACAGCACTAGTATTCCCAGGCGGTCTCCCATCCAAGTCGTAACCAGGCCCTAAGCTTCCAAGATCAGATGAGATCAGGCGTGTTCAGGGTGGTATGGCCGTAAGCAATGGTAACTGTCACAAACGCAGTATATATAAGTGGTCAAAATCATCATTGCATGTATTTTGATGATGTAAATGTTACCATGTCTCCTGATGAAAATGAAAGGCTTACAGCACCTAGTATTCCCAGGCGGTCTCCCATCCAAGTCGTAACCAGGCCCGACCATGCATAGCTTCCGAGATCAGACGAGATCAGGCGGTGTTCAGGTTGGTATGGCGTAAGCAATGTTAAATGTCACTAAAGCAGTATATATAAGTGGTCAAAATGATCATTGCATGTATTTTGATGATGTAAATGTTACCATGTCTCCTGATGAGAATGAAAAGCCTACAGCACCTGGTATTCCCAGGTGGTCTCCCATCCAAGAACTAACCAGGCCCTACACTGCTTAGCTTCCGAGATCAGACGAGAACAGCCGTGTTCAGGGTGGTTTGGGCGTAAGCAATGGTAACCGTCACAAACGCAGTATATATAAGTGGTCAAAATTATCATTGCATGTATTTTGATGATGTAAATGTTACCATGTCTCCTGATGAGTATGAAAAGCTTACAGCACCTGGTATTACCAGGCGGTCTCCCATCCAAGTACTAACCAGGCCCTACACTGCTTAGCTTCCGAGATCAGATGAGATCAGGGCGTGTTCAGGGTGGTATGGCCGTAAGCAATGGTGACTGTCACAAACGCAGTATATATAAGTGGTCAAAATCATCATTGCATGTATTTTGATGATGTAAATGTTACCATGTCTCCTGATGAAAATGAAAGGCTTACAACACCTAGTATTCCCAGGCGGTCTCCCATCCAAGTACTAACCAGGCTTGACCGTGCTTAGCTTCCGAGATCAGACGAGATCGGGCGTGTTCAGGTTGGTATGGCGTAG
>NC_061791.1:20244918-20291816 GCF_022458985.1 Mugil cephalus | reverse complement strand
CATAACAATTATATAAAAAATAAGTCAAAACTTATATTACAGAGTAATAACTACTTTGAATGGTCTCTTAATATTAATATTCCACCTAAAATACAGTGACTTCATATGTACTACCTGTATAGCCTGTAGTATCAGAAAGCGTCAATGGCCTTAACTTGTTCCCTGTGAGAACGGCTGGAGAGCTAGGCATCTGTGGTCAGAGCTCGTTCATCTGAGCGGTGCGTCTCCTTTGCCAACGATAGATAAACACTAACACTGAAAGATGAAGAGTTACTGATTGAGACAGAAAATAGCAGAAAACAACTGCACATGATGCAACGTACAAGTTTATACTTTGACATAAACTGTTGATGGATCAAAATCACTTACCACCTGTGACACAAAGTATCAGCATCAAACACACTATCAGAAGGACCTGATGAACTAAAGGCAGAGGACCTAGCAGCACTGTCTGGCCACCATACTTTATCTAGAAAACAAGAATGACACTGCAGTTGAAGAGGAAATAAAGGAGTGGAAAGTCTCAAAAGAGCCCTCAGTCAATTATCTATTTACTGTGTTTATCAATAGTTTAAAAGAAAATTTCTCTATTTGAAAGTAAAACTAAACTAGCTCAAGTCTGACCCAGTATTTTCTAGTTTAGAGGAAAGTTTTACCTCTATGTGCTGAAATGTAAAGCTGGATGTGCTTTGTATGTCACAGGTGAAAAAGTCAGTCTGGTTGTCAGTTTTTTTCTCTTTCATGATGCAAGGATATTTCTTTCCATCTTCAATACCCCACACTAACAGCTCTGCTGCTGTCATCTCTAGTTTATCTGCCTTTTTCTGAAATGAAGAAATGACAAATGCTTGATGTTTGCTCATCTGTTAAAAAAAATAAATAAATAAATATATATATCTATATATATATTAAAAAATGTTTTTTAAAAGAAAGTTGTACCTGTAGGGTGATGCGAGACCCATCCCTTGTCCTCATAGATGAGAAGGTGGTGAACACAGGGTCTGGATAGTAGGTTATTTTTGTGGAGCAGGCCAAGGATTGATTGGCTACTTTCAAATACACAGTGCTGCTAGAAGTCGTCTGAGGGTTTAAAGCTGCAGGTGTGTCATAGGAGAGTTTCTGTGGGGAATTTACATCTGTTATATATTATCGAATCTGTGTTTAGCTTGCATGACGGTGACTAAAGCAAGTCAGATTAAAGTTGGAGTCACCCAATCCATGGAAAATATGTCTGATTGTCATCTGCATGATTTGGCCAACTGGAAGCACTTTGATGGAGAATAAAACTGGATCTAAGATAGAACCTTGTGGTACACCAAAAGTAGAGTGAAGTCTGGAATATGTGAGATTAGCTCTGGTGACCAAGAAAATTCTTTCCAAAGGGTAAGAATAAAGGAAACTAAGGGAAGTTCTTTCTGATGTTCAACCAGGACAGACAATCCACTGCAGGAACCGTATTTAGGTTTAAAGAAGTTTCTCAACGTTACTATAAAGCAAAATGTGGATTGAAAATTGAAAATTATCTGCAAATTTTTTTTTCATGTAAAAATACATTTTAAGTTTAATTTAAAAATAAGTACAATGTACTGTAATGGAGCCAGATATCATATCATATGATATAATGTGACGTAACAAAGGGACATCATGTCTAGAGACCCACCTGACTGCTGCTGGTTGTGGGAAGTTGGACTTCCGTCTGTCTGTGGCTGTGTGTGATTCCTTTCACAAACTCCAAGTGGGACCCCATGAGTGTGACCTTCCTCTTCCCACTGCAGGACAAGGAGCCGTAGCCAAACAGAGAGAAGGGATTTATCCCTGGTTCTTTTGGAGGGCCTACCACTATGCATCTTGTTAACACGATTAAATTAACTAATCAAACCCACCTGGCCCAGGTGCTGCTTGGTACAATGTCGGTGCAGGATGGTGTTGATCGATAGGTGATTTTAGCGTTGCCATGGCAACTGCCATCTGGCAGTAGAACGCATGCTTTAACAAAACCTTTCTTTTCTGTTGTGGGAATGTGGAACGTCAGACTCACACCAGTCTTGTTCCATACAGGAGATCTGAGAGAGAAACACATCAACACTCACCATCATCACAATAACAATGATGTGGAGAAAACATGAGTTTCTAGTGTGGCCATGATCTTAGTTGTCTGTAAAGTGTCTCACTCTTGTGGAGTACAGTCCAGGTCTGTCTGGATCCTCACTCTGGTCACATTAATGAGGTTCTGACCTGACAACTAGGCATGGTTTCTACCGTAGAAAGACACAACACTGGGAGAGATGGAGGAGATTTCTGGCTTCTAACAGAAATAAAACACACAAACATCAGCTTTAAAACATCACCCTACTGATGGTATAACATTTACTGAATGGAGGAACAATGTGTGTAACAGTGGAGGTTCAGACTCACAGAAAAGTTCATCCCAGGCTCCAACTTTTGACAAACATTGTCCTGCAGGAGGAAGTGGGAGAATAGATTCAGAAGGTTTACAGTCTCTGATCCAGAACCTGCTGCAGCCAATGTTTGGTCAGATAAAAACAAAACACTGCACACAGCCAACCTAAGGTATATTCAACCACAGAACAATTGTTGTATAATACAGTGTAACATTTTACTCAGTAGGCTATATCTGACATGTGTTTGTTTGTCGTGTGCAGAACTAGAAGATAAGACCATCCAGTTGCAATGGACAAGTCTACTAGTAGCACAGTGGTGTATTTTAAAAACCATAAAATTTCAGAGATGCAAAGATTTGAATGGATAATTCGGCTGCCGAATGTACCTTCATAATTAGGAAACATTCTTCCAAAGTATGATGAAACTTCAGGCATAAAGGCACATTGTTAACTTGATAAGTGAATATATTAAAACATGTTTATGTTAAAATACCAAAAGAGTGGTTGTTGTGGTAACAGTTGTGAAAGCTCAAATGAAAAGAAAGATAATTACATTATCCACTCCTTCATTAGACCATGAACAGCTGTTTATGTTCCATCCACAGCCGGCCCTGACACACTGCTGACACCTGAAGAACAAGCAGAGGTATGTTGACAATTACTCATATGGATTACAATGTCTTATAGTAACTACTAATAAGTAGTTACTATGTCTAGTACACTATAAATGACTCTCAAATTACAAGTCACAACTTTACTCTGGTTTATCTCCAAAGACATGCTCGTTAGGCTGACTGGTGACGCTAACTTGACCCTAGGTGTGAATTTGTTGTCTCTGTGTTAGCCCTGCGATAGGCTGGCGGCCTCTCGACAGATGCCAGCTGGGATGGGCTCCAGCAACCCCCGCAACCCTAGTGAATTTTAAGCGGTATGGAAGATGAGTGTGATGAGAAACCTGACACCTATGCCCGACACTAGGTGGCAGCACCTGGCTTGATGTACTTCGTGATGGCTGCTGAAAATGAGAGTTTTGGGCCCAAGCATCTGAAGGTGACCTGATGCTAAATGGTAAATTTGAACACTGCCATTTGGTGGCGCTATTGATATTAGAGAGAGACTCTGGCCAACTCAAATCATGGGCGCCTTGTTAGATACCTCAGAGGGAAGATTCTCCAGTGTAACCCTATGGGCTGGATGTGCTATGTTGAAATACACTATCGGTCAAAAGTTTTCGAACACCCTATTTGTCTGGTTATTTATTGCAATTCAAGTCATGCAAGCCCAATGAATAGCTTGAAATGGTACAACCTCCACTCTGTCTGCATGAAAGCAGTGTCGCAACACACTGTGGTACCAGACCCTGATGAGCATCAGGTGAACAGTATTGTGCTGCAGAAAGTACACAGTAAAATCAGCATACCCAAATCAACACTGTAAGAGTTGATCTTAACACTTTTAAACTGTCTATATGGGTCCACACCTCAGTGTTAATTTAACACTTTTTTGAGTGTTGGTGCCTTTACACTAAGTTAGTGTAACTTTGACTCTTGTAGTTAAATTTAACACGACCTAACACCAACCAGTGTTTTTTTTTAACACTTTTATGTAGTGTTAGCAATTAACTCTCTCAGAGGACTATTTCTTAACTACACAAGTGTTACCCCCACAACACTTAAAAGGTGCCAATATAATTCTTATATAATCCTACAAAAAAAATACTTGGAAAATAAACTTTACTGAAATAAGAAGGTAGTCACGTTTGGCAAAAACATTTATTTTCAAACTTGCACCACAAATATTAGAACATGCAACAGTAAGGTACAATGTAGTGTTAGCACCACTTTATCACGCTAGCTAGCAACTTCGAACCATTAGCATCATCTTATCACGTTTTATATCTGTGGTTACAAAGTGCATGACTCGTCACACCTCCAGCTTGTTAAGCAGGTGTTCGGGTGGTTAGTAACAGCGCGACGAGTAAAGTTTCCGTAACACCCGCTGCAAAATGACTTCAGGTGCCCGAAGAGTAATGGGTGCCCGCCTACTCGACGGTGTACAAACATCCTGCGTGACGAACCGAAGATCTGACATTTTGATTCATCAGCCCATAATACCTTCCAGTCTTCAGTAGTCTAATGGCGGTGTTTCGTGACCCAGGAGAGCCTCTTTGGCTTATTCTGACATCTTAGCAATGGCTTTCTTGCTGCGACCCATCCTGTCAAACCTGCAGCTCGAAGTCTTCTCTTCACAGTTGAAACTGAGACTTGCTTACTACGACTACTATTAAGCTGTGCTTGAAGCTGTTGTCCTGTGAGCCACCTATCACGCAAGCTGTTAACTCTCAGAAACTGGTCCTCTGATTCAGTTGTGGCTTTGGGTCTGTCAGATTGCTTCCTGTCAGAGTTTCCCCCAGTTTCTGAGTGTCTTTTAATGGTGAAGAAAACTGTACTCACTGACACCTTGACTTTCTTTGCAATTTCCCTGTAGGAAAGACCTACATACAAGTGTTATGATGGTCTGTCTCTCTTCCATTGTTAGGAAGAAGAGTTGAATTCTTGGTGTTAAACTGGACATACACTAGTAGAATTAATTATTCTATTATTCTCTGGGTAGAGTTAATCCATTATAATTAACTCTCAGTCCATAAATAGTTGTTGTCCGACCGAGTGTAAAAGGGAAGTGTCACTAAATCAAACCTCTAGATGTAAATGTTTAAATATTAACTCCGAACTTCTTACTCTAGATTACACGTTAAGTGTTAAATACAAACACACTCATCGCGTCTTTGTAACTTCTGAGGGGTTACATGAAGAAATGTCTCATCTCATCTTCCATACCACTTAATCTTCACTATGGTTGCGGGGGGTTGCTGGAGCCTATCCCAGCTGGCATCAGGCGAGAGGCAGGGTACACTCCAGACAGGTCGCCAGCCAATTGCAGGACCAGCACAGATGACAAACAACCATTCACACTCACACTCACCCCTAAGGTCAAGTTAGCGTCACCAATCAGCCTAACGAGCATGTCTTTGGAGATGGGAGGAAACCGAAGTATCTGGAGAAATGTAGTATTAATATTTATAACAAGTGTCTCCAGTAAGTAAAGCATATTTTGGTGTGATCTGTTTTTGTTTTCAGAGTGCAGATATTAATGTGAATCGAACACTGTGGCCGCTCCGTCCTCCTCAGAGATGAGAATACAGACTTCTTCAAGACTTCATTTGTAAGTTGTCATTAGTCCTTCTTATTTAAGTCAACACATTACAGAATCACAGTATCACACCTCTTCCAGTCAGCCTGAATCATTGCTGCTGTATGTACGTAACTGGCAAGAGAGATGGTCGCTCCTGCAACTGACTTGGGATTATTTGTTGTTTGTCTTTGAAAGCAAATCAAGTTGATGTTCCCATCAAACCGTTCTCACTCATTGTTTCAAAGGCTTAAAACTTTTAGTTCAACAATGTGAATGCTTAAACCTGTAAGAATAGCATCGTCTTAATGAGTAGTTCTTATTTAGCTCAGGTCTTTAAGTTATCTGTATTCACATTTTGTACCACCTATGATCAAAGGAAGATCATTTAATCACAGCATGTTTCTTTGAATTGTAGAAAATAGGAACGAACTTACAAGACAGAAGTTGGAGGTCCACTGATGTCAGAGCAGTTGGTTAGCTTCAGACGCTCTGAAAGGTTCATTTTCCCAAGTCTCATCTTTACAGTGACATCCAGGCCTGTTAGAGGAAATAATATGATGAACTTCAGAGAGACAGAGACACATGAAATTTGTCACAGATTTGTCAACTGGTTGGTGGGAAAGAAAGAACAGGTCTGATTCATGACAGCATAACATCTACAACTCCTCCTTGACTGTGAGATTTGAAGTAAACTGGATTATTTATTTAAAGTTACTGACCGTCAGCAGGAATTGAGCCATGGGATAGGTTGCAGGTGCATTGTGGGAACAAAGGACGACTATTTTGTGGACAACGTTCTCCAGATGATGGAAAGATTTGACAGGCAAAGTTATCCTCTGTCCAGTTGACAGTCAGGTGGGTCTGGATCTTTAGTGTGATCTGAGAAAGGAAGAGAGATGAGTGACAAATAACTGATAGTTACAGTTGTACAGTGTTAATGTGTAACCTGTACCTCTCCACTGGGGTTCTTTAGAACTTTGTGAGAAATGATTTTCTCTGTGGAATCATCAGGAATAGATAACCAGTCAGAATCTTGGCAGTCATCTTCAAATGTGCACCTGGGAAAAGAGAAATGTCTTATAATGAAGTTCATGATGGGTTTTTGAAGATGTCAGATGCAGATGTTGTTGCTCTGACCTTTGTTTAGAGCCACACCAGACACAGTATGGATCCTGTGTAGACAAACACTCCTGTAGATTTGTGTATGTGCTGCACTTTGATACAGACACACGCTTCATCTGGAAAACAAGTGGAGAAACTTCAAAGTACAGCAAATGTACATGTGACACTGAATGAATAGTGAGTGAGTAAGAGCAGTACCTGGTTTCTAAATGGAACGTAGACATGTTTCTGATCCACTGGATCCAGTTGTATTCTGGGAAACACTTGGCGGTCGTCACTGGTCCTGTAGAGCACCGTGGGACAAGCAGGGTGATAGTTCCTGTCCACAGCAAGCTGACAACAACAATGTAGTTTTGTTATTTTCGGCCACAATCAATTACTGTGGTGAAAAGTTAGAAGGAAAGCAACATCTTTTGGTATGCCCGTGAAAGCACTTAGGTCTAGCCACTAGTTAACGACCACCACTATTAACCTGGCAGGATGTAGTTTTGTTACATACCTGCATAGCTCTGATCAATATAGAAAATAATCAAATTTGTCAGATTTTTTCCACATTCAGTTGGTTACAACCAAGACAATGATGTTAAATAGTTGGCAAATAATCATGTAACTAGATGTAAACAACTCCATAATGTTGACTTCAGCCTATGAAAAGCTCAGCACCAACTTTGTCTTGTTTCTTTTCCAAAAAGAACGGTCATTAAGCTCCTACATATCAGACTTTGGCTACACATGCAGTAACAGTTCATAGAATCAGCTCAGTGTTAGTTTTTTTCATGCATCTTCAAAAAGCTAAATACAGTGACAGTGGTAAAAGTTTTGTGTGCCTCGAAACATTCAACATTATGCCTGAAAAAATACTTAAAATATCAGCTGAGTTTCTCACAAGTCCTGACAGTAGACAAAGAGAACCCAATGAAACCAAGTGAACAAAAATACAATACTTTGTGTATTAAAGAAAATGTTTAGAAGTGTTTCCATTAAATGTGATGAGTCTCACCTGAAAACGTGAAAATCCATCAAAATCAATGTTGCTACTAATAATTGACATATCCAAGGCCGTGATAATCCCCCCAAGAAAAATCCACTTTCAATTTATATTATTAAAAATATTTCAATTTTTTGTGTGTATTCTTTCAAACAATTTGTGATGCCATCACAGACACTGGCATATAAACGGTTAAAAGTATCTATCTATCTATCTATCTATCTATCTATCTATCTATCTATCTATCTATCTATGTATGTTACATTTGAAAAAAAAAGAGCTAAAAAAAAGCATGGTTGAAGAAGAACTACTTTAATATTTTGGAATGACCAAGTCAAAGTGCTGATGGAGCTGAAGCAAGAAATTAACGTGAGGAAACCCACCAACATCTAAGAACTGAGGAAAGGATTAAGATTCCTCCAGTTACCGGAAACATTTAGTTGAGCTGTTATTACTGCACAAGAGGGTCACGGCAGATACTGAAAACAGGTTCACATATTTTGAAACTTGCAGATGTGACAAATTTACTAGAAGAAATAAATATATAAATATTTCTATTTCATTTGGTTGAGTTCTCTCTATATATTTTCTGGACTTTTATGCAAATCTACTTATGTTTTGAACAATTTTTATGCAGAAATGTAGAAAATTCTGAGGGTAAAGCTCCTAAATGGCACTTGATGTAACACTATCAGATCTGCTATGGACTCAAAAAGCGAGTCTTTTTCACACACCCATCTTGTGGTAAACTGACCACAAGCAGTGAACATCTATTAAAGTTCTGTGGTTTGTATGCAAAGTGATACACAGGATGTGAAACCCATAGAGGGAAAGAGACACACATTCTGAGAACAATTCAACGTACATGAGTACATCATTTGATAGGTATGAGCAATCTTAAAAAATAAATAAAAAATATATATATGTATAAAATAATATATATACACACACATATATACATATATATATATAATATATATACAATATACACACACACATATATATATACTACACACACACACACACACACACACAACACACACCACACATATATATATACATATATATATACACACACCTATACATATATATATACAAAACACACACACCTATACATATATATACACACACACACACACCTATACATATATATACACACACACCCCACCTATACATATATAACACACAAAACACACACCAAATATATATATATAATCACCACAGCAGGGAAAAAAAGACCTCTTCTCCTGGTTGCACCTTAATGAGCTGTCATCTCCTGTACCAATGAAGAAAACCATCCATGTCTTCTGCCTCACTGCCAGCACAGAGGTCATGCAGGGCTGCCTGAAGAGAACTGCCTCTGGTTTAAGAGTCTTAGGCTGAGAAAGACACACATAGAGAATCAGGTCGGATCTAAATGGTATTTACATACCTGAAGACACAACTCTGCTGTTTCATTGAAGGTATTTAACATGGACCAGTATGGGATATTTCTAAGTTTAGTGACTTTGTAGGAACCACACAGTTATTTATTTTGCATGAATGGCCAGAGAAGGAATACTTTGAAAGGTAGAGACAACATCTAATCCCCATTAAACATTCTTTACCTGGTTCTTGTTGGGACTATCCACATAGTAGAAGTCTGGATCCTTATCTTTGTCTAAACTGAGATCAGGACTGATGTCAAACACCACCAGCTCAGTGTTGCTTTGTTCTCCGTCCACACTGAACACTCCGCTCCAAAGAACCGTCTGTCCACCTGGGATGACCGAGGAGGCCAGAAGTCTGCTGCCTTCACCATCAGAGACACTGAGAGTCGCTCCCCGTAGAGACTTGAGAGTTTGGGTTTTACTTGTTTCGCCTTCAAGCCAAATGAGACGGACTTTGTTGCTGTTAGCGTCACTTCTTACGTTGGAGAGCAGATAGATGATCGAACTGATCTGAAATCCGTCCACAAACTCCACAATCGCCTTTACTTTTGATCGTAGGTGTGCCTGTATATCCATCAGTTACAGCAAATATACTTGTCTGGTCTTTGTGATCCGCATTTTGAAGGTTGATGGTCTCAGAAATCAGTGGAGCACTTGCTCTTTTCGGGCTGCATCGCGGTCAAGAATATAAGTCTCTGCCTGAGATGACTCTTCTTCTTGACATCCACCAGAAAACCTACGAACGGGCTGTTTCCGTCTCAGTGGTCCCACCAGGATGTTTTCTTTGTACATAAGGTTAGAGATGTTCTTCAGGTCCACAACCTCGCAGTAACCAAACACTCATTGTCAGTCACACCGCAGATGATCTGAGCGCCATTCTCAACAAATGGTAATAATAAGTTGATGCTGAAAGTTGCGTTCCAGAAAGTCTTCTCAGAGACTGGGTCAAACTTATCATACTTCGGATCTTTACTTGGCACCAAGATTCCTCTCAGGGTCAGACTGTGGATCAGAGTCAGGTCGTGGCTCAGCTGGTACAGCTTCTCCTCTGTAGCGATATAAACCGTGTTGTGGGCCACTGAAAAGTGGCGGATGTCTCCCATCGAAGGCGAAACCTTCTCCATCCTCCTCCAGACACCGACCCTGTTCTCCCCCAGAGAATACAAAGCAGACCGAGCAGAAACGATCATTTTCCAGACAATGAAGCTCGCACAGCGCTCTGATCTCTGATCACTGCGTCTCTAGAGCGGCGCGTAAAAGCACAGCGCGACTCTGAAAAGAGAAGTGCTGAAAGTGGGAGGAAGCAGCGCGCTGAAAGAAACTAAAACCAGCAGACATTCTAAATAATTCTGATATATGATGACAAAGCAGCATCACTATTTTCACTTAGCCCCATTTGTCACCCTCCTATTGTTCTTAATGTCCACACAGCTTCAGTTAACAAAACGTGTGCATGCTGAGGATAATGATTAAAATCCACGCCTTGAAACTCTGATCAGTCAAGATCAAGACTCAATGACAGCTGGCAGGAGTTTGCTAAATAAGCCGTCAGCATGTTTACATGGTATCCATCTCAAGAAGAACAAAAAGCCGTGCCTCGGTTTGTCTCTTATGGTTCGTCCGCACCACAGGGGAACGGTCTTATTCCCAATTAAAGTCAGTGATCTCTAGGACAAATATGCGATCCTTTTACATTTACACAATGATCCACACAGTATCTCTTGGATAAAGCTGCTGAATAGGGAGAGTACATGTTCGCTGGCATCTCCAAACTTTATGCAACTTCCTCCATCTGTCCACCCATCCCTTCGGCGTGTTCAGACCAAATGTAAAGCGATGGCGACATCTGGTGTCAGTTCTGGGAAGTTATTTTCTCTGCTCTATGAAATACTTTGAACGACTACGACCAAACAAACGTATGAGTTTTAGACATGAGTGACCGTGAAGTTCAGACACTTTACGGAAGTTTTCACCCCCAGTCCAACTTTACTCAACACAAGACTGCTTTATATCATCAAAATGCCCCCCCCCCCCCCCCCCCCACCAAAGAAGAAAATAGTTGTAGTAAACGTATTCACATACGTTAGCCACAATTTACGACGTGTACCACATGCGCATTGACATTTTATTTTTTTAAGATATCAGTTACGGTTCAAACAGCGTCAGTAGACTCGTCTATTCGACGTTTATCATGAAAGTAGCCACAAGGTGAGCACACAGCCACAGTGAAACTCACTGTCACCCTGTAATGAGAAAGTTTGTCGTGAAATGCTTTGTGGTTCTTGAATCACAAAGATACAAGAGTCTTTATTATTATTGTGGAAGGAATATGTTGGTATAGATATACCTAGAGTTGTGCATGTAGGCTTTTTTCTACTTGTAGTCATTTCAGTTTATACATCGTTGTTTTCTCAAACGTAAAACTTCAAAATGAAACTTAAACAACTTATATGAAAACTATATTAATTTTTTTTAAAGACCCAACTACTATAACTACTCTAACATGTTACTTACTTGTGGTAGGACTGAAACAATGTTTCGTAATTCCTGCAGTGTTCCTGTGGATAAAGTATGCATGTTTCAATTTTTTCTTGTTTTTCTCATGTATTTATTTTTCTTGCTGTAGTTTGATTCGCTTCTTTGCAGTTTTATGTTAATTAACAAATGAGAAGCAGGTGTTAGCAGATGGCTAATCAGCCGCCATGTTTAACTTGAAAGCGTGACGCAGTTCTTATTTCTAGATTTCTCTCAGACACGTTTTCGTAATTTTTAATGTTTCTTCGGTTTTATTTCCAGATTGTAGCATACAATAAGTGTAGCATTCTGGAAAAGTTCTAAGCATTACTTTTAAAGTGAAGATATTTGACAAAATAATTACAACTAGTATTAATAATTTTTATGATTTCAATGTTTGATCATGTTTGATTCATTGTTTTTCAAATAGCAGCTAAATTTAATCAGCTGTTATATATCTTCTTCAAAACAGCACCAGGTCTTCAGGCTAGGCTGTTGAATTTTAGCTGTCAGACTTGTCCTTGTTTCTTTATGTAGTTGACAGCCATGAAGTAAAATTCTTGTTTTAATACATCACCTATCTGGTTTAATTTAAAACTTGGGTATAAGTGTAAGTGTAAGTTAAAACAACCAGAGATTAGTATTGTAAAACCAAAGCATCTGAACAACCTTCATGAAACTGATAAACCCGTAAGCATCACTTATTTGATTGCAGTCAAATCATCCTTTGTTTTGTTTAAATAACATTATTCATGTATAGTTTATAAAATGTATAAAACACAGTCACTAAAAGAGCTGCACTTCTGCACCATGGCATTAGAGGCCAAACTGGTCAGGTGGTCACTAATCCCAATGTAAAGATATTATAAACAAGAGGTCATCAGTAGAATAAAATATATATATACTCAGGGAAAACCAAGAAATAAATGACACTGTCAATACTAAATACTCAATTAAAAGTATTAAATAATTACAAGACAGTAATAGGATAAGCATTTATTTCAATTTAGGAATTAAAAAAAGCATATAGAAGTACACACTTGGTAAAAATAACATAACAATTATATAAAAAAGTAGTCAAACCTTATAATAGGTGCAACGTAATAACTACTTCAAATGGTCTCTTAATATTAATATTTCGCCTAAAATACAATGACTTCATATGTACTAACTGTATAGCCTGTAGTATCAGAAAGCTTCAATGACCTGATGCTTTAATGGAGCAGTTCCAGATTTTGAGAAATATGTTTATTTTCTTTTTGGTTGTGATTTAGAGGAGATGAGGATTTCAGTAGTCTGATGTCTGTATAATAAATATACATAATGATAAAAGAGTAAAACAAACTATTGTGTATGGATTAATCTTAGCTGGTAGCAGGCTGCCTGAAGTCTCAGGCTCGGCCGGAGAGCTAGGCATCTGTGGTCAGAGCTCGTTTATCTGAGCGGTGAGTCTCCTTTGCCAGCGACAGATAAAAAACTAGCACTGAAAGATAAAGAGATACTGATTGAGACCAAGCATTAAAATACAATTTCCTCTATTAGGTGGAACAGGAAAAGATCTAAATCAGTATTTATTCTCCAAGATCTCAGTGGAAAATAGCAGAAGACAATCACTGTACAAGTTTAGACTTGGACATAAACTGTTGATGGATCAAAATCACTTACCACCCTATGACACAAGGTATCAGCATCAAACGCACTATCAGAAGGACCTGATGAACTAAAGGCAGATTACTTAGCAGCACTGTCTGGCCACCATACTTTATCTAGAAAACAAGAATGACACTGCTATTGAAAAGGAAATAAAGGAGTGGAAAGTCTCAAAAGCCCTCAGTCAAATATCTATTTACTGTGTTCATCAATAGTTAGAAGTACATTTCTCTCTTTGAAAGTCTGACCCAGTATTTTCTAGTTTAGAGGAAAGTTTTACCTCTATGTGCTGAAATGTAAAGCTGGATGTGCTTTGTATGTCACAGGTGAAAAAGTCAGTCTGGTTGTCAGTTTTTTTCTCTTTCATGATGCAAGGGTATTTCTTTCCGTCTTCAATACCCCACACTAACAACTCTGCTGCTGTCATCTCTAGTTTATCTGCCTTTTTCTGAAATGATAAAAAGACAAATGCTTGATGTTTGCTCATCTGTTAAAAAAAATATATATATATATTAAAAATAAGTTTAAAAAGTTGTACCTGTAGAAAAATTTGAGACCCATCCCTTGTCCTCATAGATGAGAAGGTGGTGAACACAGGGTCTGGATAGTAGGTTATTTTTGTGGAGCAGGCCAAGGATTGATGGCTACTTTGAAATACACAGTGCTGCTAGAAGTCGTCTGAGGCCTTAAAGCTGCAGGTGTGTCGACAGACAATCCACTGCATAAACTGCATTTAGGTTTAAAGAATTTAAATTGCGTTACCTCCCTTGTCTGCAATTTCTGTGGTGTGTAATGGTCTAAAACCTGACTGAAATTTCTCAGAGATACTATAAAGCTAAATGTGGATTTGAAAGTTTACAAATGTAAATGCATCTTTCAATCATTTAGAGATTGGTGTAATGTTATCAAGACAGTTTAAGATTAGGTTGACCCACAGAATGTTTAAAATCTTTAAAAAATTTGCTTCTAAGGAACCATTTTATTTATTATAAAATGCATTATAATATTTATTATCAAAACTCTTACACTTGCCTCCAAAAATATCTTTTATTTTAAAATACGTTTTAAGTTTAACTTAACTTGTATTTAATTCACAATTAAATACAATGTACTATAATGGAGCAAGATATATTATATGGAATAATGTGACTAACAAAGGAGAAACGTGTGTTGCCTATTGTAAAGCCTATTGAGAGTCTATTAATTCTTTGTATTGATTATAGTAGATAAACTATTATTTATAGTCTGCCCTATAAACTATGTAAGGGATAATGCCCCACGAGGTGTCCATTATCGGCTTTGCGTCAGATGGTTCACACCTCCGCGTTCGTCCATTCATTTCTGATAATGGACACCTCGAAGGGCATTATCCTTATCACATGGTCACTGACGAAATAAATAATTTTTAAAGGTCAATTATGAATATGTTAATGTTGTTTTTTCCTGTTTAAATTATAAGTTTTTCACAAGAAGCGGCTGAAACGGACTATTTAACATCTCCCGTCCACAGCCGTGGCCAGGGAAACCCATATGTCTATGGTAGAACGAGCATCTCGATGGGCCGCAGCGGTTATTAATCAGCGGAAGGGAAGTGAGATAAATTGCTTAACGTTACATTACCTGATACAAGGTATCGTTTCAGAAGGCCAGTGCACTACTACCGTGTGTGTCCAGATGATCACGTGAAATTTCCAGAGTCCACAGATAGTTTCCTAAATGGTTTTTATTGCAAGAAATATATCCACCAATCACTCTAATAATTTAAAATGTGTAGAAAGGAAATCAAGCAAGAGGGTAAGCAAAACAGATATGACAGTAGGCAAGAGGTAATAGTAACGAACTATTAAAATTAAATGCAACATTTGCTGTAGACATTTAGAACGTGCTCAAATCAGCATTATGGCACGGCACTAAAAATATTGCTCCCCCCAAGTCTGTGGCAATATTGTATCCATCTCCATGGCAACACTAACTGTCAGAGCTGGAGCAGGAAACGGCTGAAAAATACGCTACTGGATCGGTTTGTTGTTAACAGCATCTTTGTTAAACAACTTGGGCAATAAAAGTAAGCATTTTTTGCTCATTTATGCAATATTGATTGATTCAGTAAAGTCCGTGACCGCCGTTAAAACATGAACGTCAGCTCAGAGTTCACTCATCTGGGACTAGGAAATCAGTTCTGTTGCTAGGTCGTTACTAAGGTTCGGATTATTTGCTGTAGTGGTGAATTTACAATGTAAACCATGACATCTACGGCTAAAAACAGTACAAGTAACCTGAAGAAACACCTGGAGTTAGAGGCTAAACGACCTCGTACTAGCAAACCGATGGCAGATGACGGCGCGAGCAAATCTAAACAACGAAATTTTGTATTTCTCCAGACCACAGGTGAAGATGTTTGACCCAGGAGAAGTGAGAAGGCTGGTGGCTGAGTGTGTTGTGGAGGATGTGCTGCCTCTTTCTAGAGTTGAGTCGCCGGCGTCTCAAAAGTTTGTCAGCAAAGTCCCTGTTCGATCAAGTGCCAAGGTAAAAACAAATCTCTAATGATAAAGTCCTATTGTTGAGGTATAAACACATTTCCACAGATAGTTCATTTAAGATGAGACATTTAAAAATTGTTTTAATTTGTTAAGTCAGTTGTGTTTGCAGAGGATTTTCATAGTTTTTATCACATCATCTCAGAATACTTTTAACAGTAACAATAAATACATCTCCATGTTTTACAGTACTCAGAAATGAACTGTGGGTGATAATGAACAAAGCGCCAACTAAGAAAAAACATGGATAGAAATATATAAAAGTTATGAGTCACTAGAGATTTGTTCTCAGTGTCTGAGAAAAATCATTCACGGAAGACAAACTTTAAAACTCATCTCATTTCATCTTCCGTACTGCTTAATCCTGCACTAGGGTCGCGGGGTTGCTGGAGCCTATCCCAGCTGGGCATCGGGCGAGAGGCGGGATACACCCTGGACAGGTCGCCAGCCTATCGCACTGAGACATGCAACCATTCACACTCACACACACACACACCTAGGATCAATTTAGAGTCACCAATAAGCCTAACGAGCATGTCTTTGGAGGTGGGAGGAAGCCAGAGTATCTGGAAAGAACCCACGCGAACACAAGGAGAACATGCAAACATCCACCCATCATGTGCCGCCCAACCTTTAAAACTATGCAATGTAAATTGCAATCCATATACATTGTAGTAGATTAAAAGAATACAAGGACTAAAAGGACTATTTGCCATGACAAAATTTTGTGCACCTTCATTTTGTAATGCCTTGTCGTAAATATTTATTTTGGTGAAAGTAACTAAAATGTAATGAGTAACTTATTACTCTACACAGAAGATAATATTTTAAAGAAACGTATTACTTTCAAATGCAAATAACTTGTAATAAAGGAATATGACATTTTGGAAGTAACTTGCCCAACACTGCCGGTTGGGCCGTTGGGGGGCGACAAACTGTTGCTCCCCTCTCGTCTCTCCTGTACTGACGGAGCCCAATAAGCCTAAAGGCTGCTCTCACACCGATGCCCGTCACAGACATGATCTGGCGAGTTTCCAGCCCGGCGCCTGAAAGTCGACCTACAGCTGTGCTCCGGAGGCTGTGGTTTGTGTCTACCCGCGTATATTCTGTGTTTCTGTTGCCACGGTTACCATAGCGTTTAAGCCAGCGCAATCATTTAGAAGTGTCATCAGGTAATTTGGACGGAACGTCTTTATGGCTCCATTATCACAGCCAATCAGAATCGGGGATTCACCCGGACCATGGTATAATTATTTATAATTGTCTTCTTTTTATGAAGTCAATATTGGTCCAGTCAGGTCCCCCCTGCCTGTCCCCCCTGTGATTAGGGTGTGAGGACAGCTGGCTTGCTGGGTGTCTTTTTGTCATTTTTCGTCGTGTCAAAGGAGTGAAACAGTTTTTTGACTTCTAACTTACATTTATTTGTTTTTGATTGAAGTCAACCCAGAGATAATTTTTGTTATGTAAATGAATTGCAATCCTTTTGTGGAAACTGTCTCTCCATGAGTTCTTATATTTCAGTGAGTCCAACGACCTCCTCCTCACAAACTACTCTGATGTTTTTGACCATCATTTTTTGAACACAAGAGTAGCCATAACATCACGTCTAAAGACCCACCTGACTGCTGCTGGTTGTGGGAAGTTGGACTTCGGTCTGTCTGTGGATGTGTGTGATTCCTTCCACAAACTCCAAGTGGGACCCCATGAGTGTGACCTTCCTCTTCCCACTGCAGGACATGGAGCAGTAGCCAATCAGAGAGAAGGGATTTATCCCTGGTTCTTTTGGAGGGCCTACCACTGTGCATCTTCGTTAACACGATTAAATTAACTAATCAAACCCACCTGGCCCAGGTGCTGCTTGGTACAATGTCGGTGCAGGATGGTGTTGATCTATAGGTGATTATAGCGTTGCCGTGGCAACTGCCATCAGGCAGTAGAACGCATGCTTTGACAAAACCTTTCTTTTCTGTAGTGGGAATGTGGAACGTCAGACTCACACCAGTCTTGTTCCATACAGGAGATCTGAGAGAGAAACACAAACAACGCTCACTATCATCACAATAACAATGATGTGGAGAAAACATGAGTTTCTAGTGTGGCCATGATCTTAGTTGTCTGTAAAGTGACTCACTCTTGTGGAGCACAGTCCAGGTCTGTCTGGATCCTCACTCTGGTCACATTAATGAGGTTCTGACCTGACAACAAGGCATGGTTTCTACCGTAGAAAGACACAACACTGGAGAGATGGAGGAGATTTCTGGCTTCTAAAAAGAAATAAAACACACAAACATCAGCTTTAAAACACACCCTACTGATGTTACAACATTTACTTAATGGAGGAACAATGTGTGTAACAGTGGAGGTTCAGACTCACAGAAAAGTTCATCCCAGGCTCCAACTTTTGACAAACATTGTCCTGCAGGAGGAAGTGGGAGAATAGATTCAGAGCTGTAAAGTTACTATCAGAGTGGGTTCAAGTTTTATTGTGGCTAATGTTGGCTTAGATGAAAAAGTAGTTCATGTGTATTTTGTGCTTGTTTAGTTTGTGCTTAACTAGAGACAGAGAGATTTCACGTTTAATGAGCAAAATTTTTCTTCTTCATGAAGTCTCACTCTCTCATACAACATGATAACTTGTGTCAAAACAACTTAATAATATTGGATTGATGGAGCATTTTAACACATCAGATAAGGAGATAACAATAGTCATTATTACATTATCCACTCCTTCATTAGACCATGAACATCTGTTTATGTTCCATCCACATCCAGCCTTGATACACTGCTGACACCTGAAGAACAAACAAACACATACTGATGTTGGTAGTCAGGACCATAAAAAACTAATATATGGATCTAAGACACATAAAATTACATTAATATATAATAATATAGTTTACAGTCAAATATCTTTAATGATGACAAAACACTGACTATGGTCAACTGATGAAGCTTTTTAGACTTTTATCGAGAAGAAGGGAATTGATTTTCACCTTTCATTATTTCTATGATATATATAGTTTAATCACAGCATGTTTCTTTGAATTCTAGAAAATAGGAACAAACTTACAAGACAGAAGTTGGAGGTCCACTGATATCAGAGCAGTTGGTTAGTTTCAGACGCTCTGAAAGGCTCGTCTTCCCAAGTCTCATCTTTACAGTGACATGCAGGCCTGTTAGAGAAAATAATATGATGAACTTCAGAGTCTTGACCTCTGACACGTGAAAACACATGATTTGTTTAACTGGTTGGTGGGAAATGTTCTAAATTAAGGAACAGGTCTGATTCAAGACAGCATAACATCTACAACTCCTCCTTGACTGTGAGATTTGAAGTAAACTGGATTATTTAATTAAAGTTACTGACTGTCAGCAGGAATTGAGCCATGGGATAGGCTGCAGGTGCATTGTGGGAACAAAGGACGACTATTTTGTGGACAACGTTCTCCAGATGATGGAAAGATTTCACAGGCAAAGTTATCCTCCGTCCAGTTGACAGTCAGGTGGGTCTGGATCTTTAGTGTGATCTGAGAAAGGAAGAGAGATGAGTGACAAATAACTGATAGTTACAGTTGTACAGTGTTAATGTGTAACCTGTACCTCTCCACTGGGGCTCTTTATAACTTTGTGAGAAATGATTTTCTCTGTGGAATCATCAGGAATAGATAACCAGTCAGAATCTTGGCAGTCGTCTTCAAATGTGCACCTGGGAAAAGAGAAATGCTTTATAATGCAGTTCATGTTGGGGTTTTGAAGATGTCAGATGCAGCTGTTGTTGCTCTGACCTTTTTTTAGAGCCACACCAGACACAGTATGGATCCTGTGTAGACAAACACTCCTGTACATTTGTGTATGTGCTGCACTTTGATACAGACACACGCTTCATCTGGAAAACAAGTGGAGACACTACAAAATACAGCAAATGTACATGTGACACTGAATGAATAGTGAGTGAGTAAGAGCAGTACCTGGTTTCTAAATGGCACATAAACATGTTTCTGATCCACTGGATCCAGTTGTATTTTGGGAAACACTTGGCGGTCGTCACTGGTCCTGTAGAGCACCGTGGGACAAGCAGGGTGATAGTTCCTGTCCACAGCAAGCTGACAACAACAATGTAGTTTTGTTATTTTTGGCCACAATCAATTACTGTGGTGAAAAGTTAGAAGGAAAGCAACATCTTTTGCTATGCCTGTGACAGCACTTAGGTCTAGCCACTAGCTAACGACCACAACTATTAACGTGTCAGAAGAAAACCTTTTTCCGCTGAGACCTTTCACTCATAAATGAAGAGACCATTTTGTTCTCTGAAAGAGCTAAGAGCTCACACTAGCGCAGAAAAATCAAGTATGATGAAACCATGAGTACGTATTTCTGCTTCATGTCACTTCCACTTTGTCGCCTCACTTCAACATTTACCAGTATGCAGGATGTGATGCAACTGTATTTGGTGTCCAGGGTAAATGGTTGAGCAGAAATATAATGGCAATTCTTGCAGTGTGTCTTCAGCTTCAATGTTGTATGTATCGGAGAATTTACAGCTCTGGGTTGCCTTACTTTTTCCTCTTCTGGAGAGCATTGACTCTAATTTCCTCAGTCAGTCTTCATCCAGGCAAGTATAGACTCTAGAAGCATATTAATTAGCTGACTAATATTTTAAATGAAAACTGCCTTTAATTCTACCTCCCCTCCGAGTATCTGCATTTAGGTCCTGTTTCTTGTTACCACTTGCACTTGTTGCCTGCTTCTTCCACCACAGTGAGTTTCACATCAGAAGTGAAATCATGAAGCAAACAAACATGTGATATAACACGGTGAAAGGTAATTTTAAAGAGTGTGCTCATAGCAAAACTCTGCGCATTGTTCATGTGTGTTTCTTATACATGCTCAGTGATTGAGAGCAATTATCCTTCCTCTGATCTACTGTATATTTGTATCTTAGACAGCATGAATTAATCCAGTCAAATGCCAGTTTTGGTCTCCCCACCATCGACCTCCTTGGACACTGAATCAACAAACACAGGGCAACACTCCTACCATCAAAGTAGGTAAGACACCCTGAAGATATTAGTTAACAGCCCTTGACATATATCACTACTGTTAATAAAGTATTGATTTAAAGTATTTTTCTCTTTCCAGTGATAGATGGACTCTTCATACACACCTTAATGAGCTGTCCATCTCCTGTACCAATGAAGAAAACCATCCATGTCTTCTGCCTCACTGCCAGCACAGAGGTCATGTAGGGCTGCCTGAAGAGAACTGCCTCTGGTTTAAGAGTCTTAGGCTGAGAAAGAGACACATAGAGAATCAGGGTTGGATCTAAATGGTATTTCGATACCTGAAGACAGAACTCTGCTAGCTGTTTCATTTAAGGTATTTAACACGGACCAGTATGGGATATTTCTAGTTTAGTGACTTTGTAGGAATCACACAGTAATCAATTGATGGACGTTTATCTTGCATGAATGACCAGAGAAGGAATACTGTGAAAGGTAGAGACAACATCTAATCCCCATTAAAACATTCTTTACCTGGTTCTTGTTGGGACTATCCACATAGTAGAAGTCTGGATCCTTATCTTTGTCTAAACTGAGATCAGGACTGATGTCAAACACCACCAGCTCAGTGTTGCTTTGTTCTCCGTCCACACTGAACACTCCGCTCCAAAGAACCGTCTGTCCACCTGGGATGACCGAGGAGGCCAGAAGTCTGCTGCCTTCACCATCAGAGACAGTGAGAGTCGCGCCCCGTAGAGAATTGAGAGTTTGGGTTTTACTTGTTTCGCCTTCAAGCCAAATGAGACGGACTTTGTTGCTGTTAGCGTCACTTCTTACGTTGGAGAGCAGATAGATGATCGAACTGATCTGAAATCCGTCCACAAACTCCACATCGCCTTTATGTTTGATCGTAGGTGTGCCTGATGATCCATCAGTTAGAGAAAATATACTTGTCTGGTCTTTGTGATCCGCATTTTGAAGGTTGATGGTCTCAGTATCAAAGGAGCACTTGCTCTTTTCGGGCTGCATCGCGGTCAGAATATAAGTCTCTGTCGATGGATTCTTCTTGACATCCACCAGAATACCTACGAACGGGCTGTTCCGTCTCTGTGGTCCCACCAGGACGTGTTCTTTGTACAGAAGGTTAGAGATGTTCTTCAGGTCCAGAACCTCGCAGTAACCACACTCATTGTCAGTCACACCGCAGATGATCTGAGCGCCATTCTTAACAAATGGTAATAATAAGTTGATGCTGAAAGTTGCGTTCCAGAAAGTCTTCTCAGAGACTCGGTCAAACTTATTATTCCTCGGATCTTTACTTGGCATCAAGATTCCTCTCAGAGTCAGACTGTGGATCAGAGTCAGGTCGTGGCTCAGCTGGTACAGCTTCTCCTCTGTAGCGATATAAACCGTGTTGTCGGACACTGAATAGTGGCGGATGTCTCCATCGAAGGCGAAACCTCCTCCATCCTCCTCCACACACCGACCCTGTTCTCCCCAGAGAATACAAAGCAGACCGAGCAGCAGGATCATTTTCCAGCAACGGTGCCAGCTCTGGCTGGATTCCCTCAGACAATGAAGCTCTGCATAGCGCTCTGATCTCTGATCACTGCGTCTCTAGAGCCGCGCGTAAAAGCGCAGCGCGACTTTGAAAAGAGAAGTGCTGAAAGTGGGAGGAGGCAGCGCGCTGAAAGAAACTAAAACCAGCAGACATTCTAAATAATTCTGATATATGATGACAAAGCAGCATTACTATTTTCACTTGGCCCCATTTGTCACTCTTCTATCGTTCTTAATGTCCACACAGCTTCAGTTAACAAAACGTGTGCATGCTGGATAACGATTACAAAATCCACACCTTAAAACTCTTTGATCAGTCAAGATCAAGACTCAATGACAGCTGGCAGGAGTTCGCTAAATCAGCCTTCAGCAGTTTACATGGTATCCATCTCAAGAGGAACAAAAAGCCGTGACTCGGTTTGTCTCTTATGGTCCGTCCGCACCACAGGGGAACGGTCTTATTCCTAATTAAAGTCAGTGATCTGTAGGACAAATATGCGATCCTTTTACATTTACACAATGATCCACACAGTATCTCCAGGATAAAGCTGTTGAATAGGGAGAGTACATGTTCGCTGGCATCTCCAAACTTTATGCAACTTCATTTGTCCACCCATCCCTTCGGCGTGTTCAGACAAATGTAAAGCGATGGCGACATTTGGTGTCAGTTCTGGGAAGTTATTTTCTCTGCTCTATGAAATACTTTGAACGACTACGACCAAACATACATGAGTTTTAGACATGAATGACAGTGAGTTCACACATTGTACAGCAGTTTTCACAGTTTTCTTCCTACGTCCATGTTTCAACTTCACTGAAAACAAGACTGCTTTGTATCATCAAAATATTGTATTAAACGTCTTCACATACATTAGCCAACAGACAATTTATTTTTTAGGATATCAGTTACGGTTCAAATAGCGTCAGTAGACTCGTCTATTCGAAGTTTACCAGTGAAAGTAGCCACGAGGTGAGAACACAGCCACAGTGAAACTCACTGTCACCCTGTAATGAGAAAGTTTGTCGTGAAATGCTTTGTGGTTCTTGAATCACAAAGATACAAGAGTCTTTATTATTATTGTGGAAGGAATATGTTGGTATAGATACACCTAGAGTTGTGCATGTAGGCTATTTTCTACTTGTAGTCATTTCAGTTCATATGTAACAGAGTTAAAATGAACTTTATTAATTATTATTGCTAACTTGTATCTGTGAGTTTTATTTATCATTTTACGATTATTTTGAATATTAATGAATTTTATCTCTGAGTTATTTTCATCTACTATTATTTTATGAAATTTCCCTGTGGAAATGAACTTTGCACTCTGCCCTCGTGCCTCCTGGGCTTCTGTAGCCCCTCCCCTTCTGCCCTCACAGTCCCGTTTGTGTTGTTGAGGGTAAATTATGTGAGAAAATGCTGCGGTTATTTTGTATAATTTTCTTTGATTATCTAGTCATTTATGTTGAAATCTTCGATGTATAGTGTTCTCTGTTTCATACTTTATGTTACCAAGTAGTTTTGTGTTGTTTTGATCGTTAATAAGTTTTATGCATTTTATATTCGTTTTTAGTTTCATGGTTCTGGCGCGATTTGTTTCACGTCTTTATGTAGCCTATGCAGCACTAGCTTGCATCCCACTCGTGTTAACACTTGATCGTTTTGCATGTTTAGGAGAAGAGGTGCAGAGGTGAAGGAAGGCAGAAGGCTGATGTATGTTTTGATGTCTTCTGCAGGTATGTGTTTTATTTTGTTAGGTTAGGATTTTGTTATTTTTGTATTGTCACTTCATTTTTTGTTTTGTTTTTCTCATGTAGTTATTTTCTTGCTGTAGTTTGATTCGCTTCTTTGCAGTTTTACGTTAATTAACAAATGAGAAGCAGGTGTTAGCAGAGGGCTAATCAGCCGCCATGTTTAACTTGAGAGCGTGACGCAGTTCTTATTTCCGCATGTTTTTGTAGTTTTTAACGTTTCTTAGGTTTTATTTCCAGATTGTAGCATACAATAAGCGACAATGTCCACATAAGTGTAGCATTCTGTAAAAGTTCTAAGCATTACATTTAAAGTGAAGGTGTTTGACAAAAATAATTACGACTAGTATTTAATAATTTTTATGATTTTAATGTTTGATCATGTTTGATTCATTGTTTTTCAAATAGCAGCTAAATTAAATCAGTGTCAGCTGTTACATATCTTCTTCAAAACAGCACCAGGTCTTCTGGTTAGACTGGGACACAGTGTTTAAAGTAGACGGCTTGGCAGGTAGTTTCTTTGAGCATCTGTAGAGGTTACCACACTTCTGTTGATTTTATTTTTGCCCCTGAAGTATTTAATAATTACAAGATAGTAATAGTGTAACTGTTGTTGCATTTATATTTTTGTTCAGATAATTTTTAGATTGTGTTTCCTTCTATTCAATGTCATAATTGAGAATTCATATAGGTTTAAATCATTTATGCGTGCGCACTATTTTATTTGTTAGCGGTATATTATTTCGAAAGTGCCTGTAACAGGAAGTCAGCAGGAAGAATAGGGGTTGGTGGCATTTTGATGCTGGTTATATGGATTTCAACTAAGAAAGAGAATGCTGAAGAATATTCCCTTAGGAGCATGCAGCCAACAAGGTATTTTATTGATTGTCTGTATTTTCAAATGTCAAAATGTTTTTTATTTCACATGCTCTGCATGCTGTTTATGCTACGTTAATTTTCTGTTTTGTCATGAACATGTGTTTAGTTTTCAAGGTAGATTGAGGACAAGCACCAATAAACCTGTTGTGAGAAAGCCACTTGTGTCTGCCTATACTTTGAGGGAGTTACAAATAGGATAAGCATTTATTTCAGGTTAGTCATTAAAAAGCATATAAAAGTACACACTAGGTAAAAGGACATTACAAAATTACATAAAAAATAAGTCAAAACTTATAATAAGCACAGCATAATAACTACTTAAAATGGTTGATTTTGAAGATTGTTCGAATATGTTAGAAGAAAAAAATAGTGATTGAAAATAAAGAAGCTCTTTAATACAAATGTGTAGGCAGCTGGTGAACGGCCAGAGAGCTAGGCATCTGTGGTCAGAGCACTTTCATCTCAGCGGTGCGTCTCCTTTGCCAGTGATAGATAAACACTGAAAGATAAAGAGTTATTGATTGAGACCGAAAATATCAAACGCATATTCAGAAGGACCTGATGAACTAAAGGCAGAGGACCTAGCAGCACTGTCTGGCCACCATATTTTATCTAGAAAACAAGAAACAAAACTGAAAAATAATGTACATTTCAGAATTATACAAACAGGCCTTTTTCTGGGAACATGAAGTGGGTTAACAATTTAAAGCTGTTCTGCAGCAATGAAGGTTGAATCTCTTCTTGTAGTTAAATTTAACACGACCTAACACCAACCAGTGTTTTTTTAACACTTTTATGTATTGTTACCAATTAACTCTCTCAGAGGACTATTTCTTAACTACACAAGTGTTACCCCACAACACTTAAAAGGTGCCAATATAATTGTTATATAATCCTACAAATAATACTTGAAAAAAATAAACTTTACTAAAATAAAAAGGTAGTCATGTTTGGCAGTTCAAAAGCATTTATTTTCAAACTTGCACCACAAATATTAGAACATGCAACAGTAAGGCACAATGCAGCGTTAGCACCACTTTATCACGCTAACTAGCAACTCCGAACCATTAGCATCATCTTATCACGTTTTATATCTATGGTTACAAAGTACGTGACTCGTCTCACTCAGACAAAACGTCAAGCCCAACGTAGCGTTTACTGTACATGCATGCTAACCTCTAGCCTGTTAAGCAGGTGTTCGGGTGGTTAGTAACAGTGCGAGAAGTCAAGTTTCGGTGGCTCACCGCTGCAAAATGACTTTGGGTGCCCGAAAAGTAATGGGAGGGTGAGGGGGGGGCACATACACTCTACTAGTGTATGTCTACTTTAACATCAAGAATTCAACTCTTCTCAATTTGCTGTGTAGTGTGTTGCTTCAAAAATGGCGAGAAAAAGACAGTTAAAAATGGAAGAGAGACAGACCACATAACACTTAAAAATGTAGGTCTTTCCTACAGGAAATTGCAAAGAAAGTCAAGGTGTCAGGAGTACATTTTTTCTTCACCATCAAAAACACTCAGAAACTCGGGGAAACTCTGACAGGAAGCAATCTGACAGTGACTGACTGTGAAGAGAAGACTTCCAGCTGCAGGTTTGACAGGACGAGTTGCAGCAAGAAAGCCATTGCTAAGATGTCAGAATAAGACAAAGAGGCTCTCCTGGGCCACGAAACACCTCCATTGGACTACTGAAGACTGGAAGGTATTATGGGTTGATGAATCAAAATTTCAAATCTTCGGTTCATCACGCAGGATGTTTGTACGCCGTCGAGTAGACGAGAGGATGGTTCCACAGTGTGTGACATCAACTGTCAAACATGGAGGAGGAAGTGTGATGGTCTGGGGCTGTTTTGCTAGTTTCCGGGGTCGGTGACTTGTACAGAGTGTGGGGGCACCCTGAACCAAAATGGCTACCACAGCATTCTGCAGCACCATGCAATACCCTCGGTATGCGCCTAGTTGGTCAGGGGTTCATCCTACAGCAAGATAATGACCCAAAACACAAGTCCAAGCTATGCCAAAACTACCTCAGGAAAAAAAAGACGGAAAGCTTGAAAACACAGAGTGGCCAGCACAGTCTCCAGACTTAACCCCATCGAGCTGGTTTGTGATAAAACTGGACAGAAGAGTGAAAGCCAAAAGCAACCTACAAGTGTCACACATTTATGGGAACTTCGGGCAACAGACTTGGGAAGAACTTTCTGAAGAACATTTGATTTCTATTGTAGATAGAATGCCAGGAGTGTTTTCAGCTGTTAAAATCTGCCAAAGGTGGCTACTTTGATGAGTCAAAATTTAAAAATTTCCCTTTTTTTTTGGTCTATAAATTGATTTCATAATTTATTTTTCAACTCAAATTGCTTATTTGCTCCCCCCCCACCCACCACCACCACCACCACCACCACTACTCTTCGGGCACCCGAAGTCATTTTCCAGTGGTGAGCCACGGAAACTTTACTCGTCGCGCTGTGACTAACCACCCGAACACCTGCTTAAAGAGCTAGAGGTTAGCATGCATGTACAGTAAACGGTACGTTTGGTTTGACGTTTTGTCTGAGTGAGACGAGTCATGCACTTCGTAACCACAGATATAAAACGTGATAAGATGATGGTAATGGTTCGGAGTTGCTAGCTAGCGTGATAAAGTGGTGCTAACGCTACATTGTACCTTACTGCTGCATATTCTAATATTTGTGGTGCAAGTTTGAAAATAAATGTTTTTGAATGTCTTTGCCAAACATGACTACCTTTTTATTTTAGTAAAGTTTATTTTCCAAGTATTTTTTTTTGTAGGATTATATAAGAATTATATTGACACCTTTTAAGTGTTATGGGGCAACACTTGTGTAGTTAAGAAATAGTCCTATTCTTGTAGTAACTACAAGAAGAGTCAAATTTACACTAACTTAGTGTAAAGGCACCAACACTCAAAAAAGTGTTATATTAACACTGATGTGTGGACCCATATAGACAGGTTAAAAGTGTTAAGATCAACTCTTACAGTGTTGATTTGGGTATGCTGCATTTTGGTCTATAAATTGATTTCATGATTTATTTTTCAACTCAAATTGCTCATTTGCTCTACCCCCTTATTTGTTCTAAACCCCCCCCCCCCCCCCCCCCCCCCCCACACCCCCATTACTCTTCGGTAGCACAGTGTTAATTCATTATAATTAACTCTCAGTCCATAAGTAGTTGTTGCCAAAACCGAGTGTAAAAAGGAAGTGTCACTAAATCAAACCTCTAGATGTAAATGTTTAAATATTAACTCCGAACTTCTTACTCTAAGCTCTGATCTTTACACTGACTTAGTGTAAAGGTACCAACACTCAAAAAAGTGTTAAATTAACTCTGAGGTGTGGACCCATATAGACAGTTTAAAAGTGTTAAGATCAACTCTTACAGTGTTGATTTGGGTATGCTGATTTTACTGTGCAGTCACAAAGCTGTGTTCACCTTCTCACCCAGTCTCCCATTTTCTTTCCATCGCTGTTAAAACTTTGAAATTACTCAGAAAAAATTAAATATTCAGAAATAGTGAAAATTAAACAAGTCTTACTCTATTTAGTATCATCATTATAACATTAAAGCCATAGTAACTGAGGCAGGTATACGTAAATTAAATTTGTGTCTTTAGATTGTAGCAGAGTTGTTGCAATTATCACAAACACACTCATTGCTTCTTTGCAACTTCTGAGGGGTTGCATCTTCCATACCACTTAATCTTCACGAGGGTCACGGGGGGTTGCTGGAGCCTATCTCAGCTGGCATCAGGCGAGAGGCAGGGTACACTCCAGACAGGTCGCCAGCCTATCACAGGACCAGCACAGATGATAAACAACCATTGACACTCACACCTAGCGTCACCAATCAGCCTAACGAGCATGCCTTTGGAGATGGGAGGAAACCGAAGCACCCGGAGAAATGTATCTTTTAATATTTATAACAAGTGTCTCCAGCAAGTAAAGACTATTTTGGTGTGATCTGTTTTTGTTTTCAGAGTGCAGATATTAATGTGAATCGAACGCAGCTTAACACTTTTAGTTCAACAATGTAAATGCTTAAACCTGTAAGGATAGACTGTTCTTAATGAGTAGTTCTTACTTAACTCGGGGCTTTAAGTTATCTGTATTTACATTTTGTAGTCTATCCATTTTCCACAACCAACTATGGTCAAAGGAAGATCATTTAATCACAGCATGTTTCTTTGAATTGTAGAAAATAGGAACAAACTTACAAGACAGAAGTTGGAGGTCCACTAATGTCAGAGCAGTTGGTTAGCTTCAGACACTCTGATAGGTTCGTCTTCCCAAGTCTCATCTTTACAGTGACATCCAGGCCTGTTGAAAATAATATGATGAACTGCAGAGTCTTGACCTCTGACACGTGAAAACACAGATTTGTCAACTGGTTGGTGAGAAATGTAAATTAATGAACAGGTCTGATTCATGACAGCATAACATCTACAACTCCTCCTTGACTGTGAGATTTGAAGTAAACTGAAGTGCGTAGACATGTTTCTGATCCACTGGATCCAGTTGTATTTTGGGAAACACTTGGCGGTCGTCACTGGCCCTGTAGAGCACCGTGGGACAAGCAGGGTGATAGTTCCTGTCCACAGCAAGCTGACAACAACAATGTATTTGTTACATACCTGCATAGCTCGATCAATATAGAAATAATCCAAGAGAGAAATACTTTACAGTTGGCAGTGGTAAAAGTTTTGTGTGCCTCGAAACATTCAACATTCTGCCTGAAAAAATACTTAAAGATCAGCTGATTTCTCACAAGTCCTGACAGCAGAAAAAGAGAACCCAAATCAAACCAAAGTGAACAAAAATTTAGTATACTTTGTGTTTGTTTATTCGAGAAAATGACTGTCAGTGAGTTGCATCTTTTTAGAAGTGTTTCCATTAAATGAAAATGAGCCCTCATCTGAAAAAGTGAAAAGTCAATGTTACTACTAATAATTGACATATCCAAGGCCGTGATAATCCCCCCAAGAAAAATCCACTTTTAATTTATATTATGAAAAATATTTAAATTTTTGTGTGTATTTTTTCCCAAACATTTGTGATGCCGTCACAAACACTGGCATATAAACGGTTAAAAGTATCTATCTATCTATCTATCTATCTATCTATCTATCTATCTATCTATCTATCTATCTATCTATCTATCTATCTATCTAACATTTGAAAATAAAAAAGCTAAAAAAAAAAAAAAAAGTATGGTTGAAGAAGAACTACTTTAATATTTTGGAATGACCAAGTCAAAGTGCTGATGGAGCTGAAGCAAGAAATTAACGTGAGGAAACCCACCAACATCTAAGAACTGAGGAAAGGATTAAGATTCCTCCAGTTACTGGAAACATTTAGTTGAGCTGTTATTATTTGCACAAGAGGGTCACGGCAGATACTGAAAACAGGTTCACATATTTTGAAACTTGCAGATATGACAAATTTTCTAGAACTAATAAATATATAAACATTTCTGTTTCAAATGGTTGAGTTCACTCTCTATATTTTCTGGACTTTTATGCGAATCTACTTATGTTTTGAACAATTTTCATGCTGAAATGTAGAAAATTCTGAGGGTAAAGCTCCTAAATGGCACTTGATGTAACACTATCAGATCTGCTATGGACTCAACAAAGCGAGTCTTTTTCCACCTACAACATCTATTAAAATTCTGTGGTCTGTATGTGAAGTGATACACAGGACGTGAAACCCATAAGGGGAAAGAGCCACATCTGAGAGTCTTTGAACTGTGACATGGTTGAGACATCACCATCTTCAGTGCTAATCATTTACAGGTGTCAAAGAAACCAAGATGTCAAATCAGATCATATTTACCCCAATAATAGGTGCACACAAAGTCTTTAAAACTCACCCTAATGAGCTGTCCATCTCCTGTACCAATGAAGAAAACCATCCATGTCTTCTGCCCTCACTGCCAGCACAGAGGTCATGTAGGGCTGCCTGAAGAGAACTGCCTCTGGTTTAAGAGTCTTAGGCTGAGAAAGAGACACATAGAGAATCAGGCTTGGATCTAAATGGTATTTAGATCCCTGAAGACAGAGCTCTGCTGTTTCACTGAAGGTATTTAACACGGACCAGTATGGGATATTTCTAGTTTAGTGACTTTGTAGGAACTAAACAATGAAAGTGGTAAACCCTTTTAAATCTTGCATGAATGACGAGAGAAGGAATACTGTGAAAGGTAGAGACAACATCTAATCCCCATTAAAACATTCTTTACCTGGTTCTTGTTGGGACTATCCACATAGTAGAAGTCTGGATCCTTATCGTTGTCTAAACTGAGATCAGGACTGATGTCAAACACTTAACAAATGGTAACAATAAGTTGATGCTGAAAGTTGCGTTCCAGAAAGTCTTCTCAGAGACCCGGTCAAACTTATCATCCTTCGGATTTTTACCGGGAATCCCAAAGTTTCCTCTCAGGGTCAGACTGGGATCAGAGTCAGGTCGTGGCTCAGCTGGTACAGCTTCTCCTCTGTAGCGATAAAAAACCGTGTTGTTGGGCCCCACTGAAAAGTGGCGGATGTCTCCATCGAAGGCGAAACCTCCTCCATCCTCCTCCAGAAAACCGACCCTGTTCTCCCCAGAGAATACAAAGCAGACCGAGCACAGGATCATTTTCCAGCAACGGTGCCAGCTCGGGCTTGTAACCCTCAGACAATGAAGCTCTGCATAGCGCTCTGATCTCAGATCACTGGCCTCTAGAGCCGCGCGTAAAACGCAGACGCGACACTAAATAGAGAAGCGGGAGGAAAACTAAACTACTAAACTAAAACCAGCAGACATTCTAAATAATTCTGATATATGATGACAAAGCAGCATTACTATTTTCATTTGGCCCCATTTGTCCCATGAGCAAGCACCTAACCCCCCAATATGCTCCCCGGGCGCACCCACCAGAGGGGCTGTAGCCCACTGGCATCTCCAAACTTTACGCAACTTCGTCCATCTGTCCACCCATCCCTTCGGCGTGTTCAGACAAATGTGAAGCGATGGCGACACCTGGTGTCAGTTCTGGGAAGTTATTTTCTCTGCTCTATGAAATACTTTGAACGACTACGACCAAACAAACAAACGTATATGAGTTTTAGACATGACTGACAGTGAAGTTCAGACACTGTACAGCAGTTTTTACCCCCAGTCCATATTTCAACTTTACTCGACACAAGACTGCTTTATATCATCAAAATATCCCCCAAAGAAGAAAATAAGTTATTGAAAACCCGTCTTCACATACATTCGTCACAATTTACGACGTGTACCACATGCGCATCGACATTTTATTTTTTTAGGATATCAGTTACAGTTCAAACAGCGTCAGTAGACTCGTCTTAATCCGACGTTTACCAGTGAAAGTAGCCACAAGGTGAGCACACAGCCACAATGAAACTCACTGTCACCCTGTAATGAGAAAGTTTGTCGTGAAATGCTTTGTGGTTTTTGACTGACAAAGATACAGGAGTCTTTATTATTATAGTGGAAGGAATATGTTGGTATACCTATAGTTGTGCATGTAGGCTTTTTTCTACTTGTAATAATTTCAGTTTATAGAACATTGTTTTCTCAAACGTAAAACTTCAAAATAAAATTGAAACAACTGATAAAAATGTGTCGACTATCCGTAAATTATTCAAAGACCCAACGAGTAGAACTACACTCTAACGTGTTACTTGTCGTAGCATTGAAACAATGTTTCGTAATTCCTGCAGTGTTCCTGTGGATAAAGTATGCACGTTTCAGATTTTTTTTCTTGTTTTTCTCATGTAGTTATTTTCTTGCTGTAGTTTGATTCACTTCTTTTGAAAGTTTTACGTTAATTAACAAATGAGAAGCAGGTGTTAGCAGATGGCTAATCAGCCGCCATGTTTAACTTGAGAGTGTGACGCTGTTCTTATTTCTAGATTTCTCTCAGGCACGTTTTCGTAATTTTTAATGTTTCTTCGGTTTTATTTCTAGATTGTAGCATACAATAAGCGATAATGTCCACGGAAGTGTAGCATTACATTGAAACTGAAGATGTTTGACAACAATAATTAAGACTAGTATTGATAATTTTAATGATTTTAAAGTTTGATCATGTTTGATTCATTGTTTTTCAAAAAAAGCGGCTAAATTAAATCAGTGTGTCAGCTGTTATATAAGTTCTCAAACACACCCAGTCTTCAGGTAGAACTGGACCAGTGTTTAAAGTAGACGGCTTGGCAGGTAGTTTCTTTGAGCATCTGTAGAGGTTACCACACTTATGTTGATTTTTAGCTTTATGTAGTTGACAGCCATGAAGTAAAATTCTTGTTTTAATACATCACCTATCTTGTTAACTTAAGCTTAGGTATCAGTATAAGTTAAGACAACCAGAGCTTTGTATTGTAAAAGCACCTGAACAACCTTCATCAAACTGATCAACTCGTAAGCATCACTTAGCTAGCTAAGATATTTTATTTGATTACAGTCAAATCATCCTTTGTTGTGTTTAAATAACATTATTCATATGGTTTATAAATGTATAAAATACAGTCACTAAAAGAGTTTCACTTCTGCACCATGGAAATTAGAGGCCAAACTGGTCAGGTTTTTCACTAATCCCAATGTAAAGATATTATAAACAAGAGGTCATCAGTAGAATAAAATATATATATACTCAGAGAAAACTCAGGAATAAATGACACTGTCAATACTAAATACTCAATTACAAGTATTTAATAATTACAAGATAGTAATAGGATAAGCATTTATTTCAGTTTAGGCATTAAAAAGCATATAGAAGTACACACTTGGTAAAAAGAACATAACAATTATATAAAAAATAAGTCAAAACTTATATTACAGAGTAATAACTACTTTGAATGGTCTCTTAATATTAATATTCCACCTAAAATACAGTGACTTCATATGTACTACCCTTATAGCCTGTAGTATCAGAAAGCGTCAATGGCCTGAACTTGTTCCCTGTGAAAACGGCCGGAAAGTAGGCATCTTTTGGTCAGAGCTCGTTCATACTGAGCGGTGCGTCTCCTTTGCCAACGATAGATAAACACAAACACTGAAAGATGAAGTTTACTGATGAGACAGAAAATAGCAGAAAACAACTGCACATGATGAAAACGTACAATTTTAAAACTTTGACATAAACTGTTGATGGATCAAAATCACTTACCACCTATGACAAAAGGTATCAGCATCAAACGCACTATCAGAAGGACCTGATGAACAAAGGCAGAGGACCTAGCATCACTGTCTGGCCACCATACTTTATCTAGAAAACAAGAATGACACTGCTATTGAAAAGGAAAAAAAGGGAGTGGAAAGTCTCAAAAGAGCCCTCAGTCAAATATCTATTTACTGTGTTCATCAATAGTTTAGAAGTAAATTTCTCTATTGAAAGTAAAACTAAACTAGCTCATGTCTGACCCAGTATTTTCTATTCAGAGGAAATTTTAACCTCTATGTGGCTAAAAATGTAAGCTGGATGTGCTTTGTATGTCACAGGTGAAGAATCAGTCTGGTTGTCAGTTTTTGTCTCAAATCATGATGCAAGGGTATTTCTTTCCGTCTTCAATACCCCACACTAACAACTCTGCTGCTGTCAACTCTAGTTTATCTGCCTTTTTCTGAAATGATAAAATGACAAATGCTTGATGTTTGCTCATCTGTTAAAAAAAATAGATATTAAAAAATGTTTTTAAAAGAAGTTGTACCTGTAGAAAAATGTGAAACCCATCCCTTGTCCTCACAGATGTGAAGCTGATGAACACAGGGTCTGGATAGTAGGTTATTTTTGTGGAGCAGGCCAAGGATTGATTGGCTACTTTCAAATACACAGTGCTGCTAGAAGTCGTCTGAGGCCTTAAAGCTGCAGGTGTGTCGTAGGAGAGTTTCTGTGGGGAATTTACATCTGTTTTATGTTATCGAATCTTTGTTTAGCTTGCATGACGGTGACTAAAGCAAGTCAGATTTGGCCAAGTGGAACCACTTTCATGGAGAATAAAACTGGATCTAAGATAGAACCTTGTGGTACACCAAAAGTAGTGTGAACTCTGAAATATGTGAGATTAGCTCTGGTGAAAGTTCTTTCCAAAGGGTAAGAATAAAAGAAACTAAGGGAAGTTCTTCTGATGCCCAACCAGGACAGACAATCCACTGCATGAACTGCATTTAGGTCTAAAGAAGTTTCTCTGCGTTATTATAAAGCAAAATGTGGATTTGAAAATTGAAAATTACCTGCAAATTTTTTTTATTTTGTTTTATGTAAAAATACATTTTAAGTGTAATTTACTTCACAATTAAATACAATGTACTGTAATGGAGCCAGATATCATAACATATCACATAATGTGACGTAACAAAGGGACATCGTGTCTAGAGACCCACCTGACTGCTGCTGGTTGTGGGAAGTTGGACTTCCGTCTGTCTGTAGCTGTGTGTGATTCCTTCCACAAACTCCAAGTGAGACCCCATGACTGTGACCTTCCTTTTCCCACTGCAGGACATGGAGCAGTAGCCAATCAGAGAGAAGAGATTTATCCCTGGTTCTTTTGGAGGGCCTACCACTGTGCATCTTGTTAACACGATTAAATTAACTAATTAAAACCCACCTGGCCCAGGTGCTGCTTGGTACAATATCGGTGCAGGATGATGTTGATGATAGGTGATTTTAAACGTTGCCATGGCAACTGCCATCGGCAGTAGAACGCATGCTTTAACAAAACCTTTCTTTTCTGTTGTGGGAATGTTGGAACGTCAGACTCACACCAGTCTTGTTCCATACAAGAGAATCTAAGAGAGAAAACACATCAACACTCAAACCCTCATCACAATAACAATGAAAGTGGAGAAAACATGAGTTTCTAGTGTGGCCATGATCTTAGTTGTCTGTAAAGTGACTACCTCTTGTGGAGTACAGTCCAGGTCTGTCCCGGATCCTCACTCTGGTCACATTAATGAGGTTTCTGACCTGACAACAAGGCATGGTTTCTACCGTAGAAAGACACAACACTGGAGAGATGGAGGAGATTTTTGGCTTCTAACAGAAATAAAACACACAAACATCAGCTTTAAAACATCACCCTACTGATGTTATAACATTTAAATGAATGGAGGAACAATGTTTTGTAACAGTGGGGGTTCAGACTCACAGAAAAGTTCATCCCAGGCTCCAACTTTTGACAAAACTGTCCGCAGGAGGAAGTGGAGAATAGATTCAGAAGATTTACAGTCTCTGTACAGTTGATCCAGAACCTGCTGCGGCCAATGTTTTGGGCAGATAAAAACAAACCCCTGCACACAGCCAACCTAAGGTATATTCAACCACAAACAATTGTTGTAAATACAGAACCAGAAAAAAAAGACAATCCAGTTGCGATAGACAAATTTACTGGTAGCACAGTGGTGTATTTAAAAACCAAAAAATTTCAGAGATGCAAAAATTTGAATGGATAATTCACTGCCGAATGTACCTTCATAATTAGGAAACAGGTAGTCTACAGCTGGATATTCTTCCAAAGTATGATGAAACTTTAGTTTATGAAGGCACATTGTTAAATTGATTTAAGTGAAATATTAACACTTGTTTATATTAAAATACCAAAAGAGTGGATTTAAAGAGTATGTTCTTAATAGATCAAAAGAAAATGAATAAAATTATTCTTGTAGATCAACAAATACAAATACAACAGTTGTGAAAGCTCAAATGAAAAGAAAGATAATTACATTATCCACAATATCAAGAGGTATGGAAGATGAGACGAATAGGGGTTGAGTGTGAGGAGAAACCTGACACCTATGCCCGACACTAGGTGGCAGCACCTGGCTAGCTGTACTTCGTGATGGCTGCTGAAAATGAGAGTTTTGGGCCCAAGCATCTGAAGGTGACCTGATGCTAAATGGTAAATTTGAACACTGCCATTTGGTGGCGCTATTGATATGATAATATCAGAGTCGCATATTAGAGAGAGTTTGGCCAACTGAAATGGGCGCCTTGTTAGATACCTCAGAGGGAAGATTCTCCAGTGTAACCCTATGGGCTGGATGCGCTATGTTGAAATACACTACTATTATACAAAAAAGCCTTTTTCTGGGAACATGAAGTGGGTTAACAATTTAAAGCTGTTCTCAGCATGAAGGTTGAATCAGCCTTGAAAGCTGGTGCTACTGATTCCTACAGGTGTTCCAACTTTTCTGGATTACTTACAACCCCCTCTGTCTGCATGAAAGCAGTGTTGCAACACACTGTGGTACCAGACCCTCATAAGCATCAGGTGAACAGTATTGTGCTGCAGAAAGTACACAGTAAAATCAGTATACCCAATCAACACTGAAGAGTTTTATCTTAACACTTTTAAACTGTCTATATGGGTCCCACACCTCAGTGTTAATTTAACACTTTTTTGAGTGTTGGTGCCTTTACACTAAGTTAGTGTGATTTTGACTCTTCTTGTAGTTAAATTTAACACGACCTAACACCAACCAGTGTTTTTTTAACACTTTTATGTATTGTTACCAATTAACTCTCTCAGAGGACTATTTCTTAACTACACAAGGGTTACCCCCACAACACTTAAAAGATGCCAATATAATTCTATATATAATCCTACAAAAAAATACTTGGAAAATAAACTTTACTGAAATAAGAAGGTAGTCACGTTTGGCAAAAACATTTATTTTCAAACTTGCAACAGAAATATTAGAACATGCAACAGTAAGGCACAATGTAGCATTAGCACCACTAATCACAAGTACGTGACTCGTCTCACTCAGACAAAACGTCGTCATTTTGCAGCGGTGAGCCATGGAAACTTTGCTCGTCGCACTGTTACTAACCACCTAATCACCTGCTTAATGAGTTAGAGGTTAGCAAGTAAAGACTTTTTTGGTGTGATCTGTTTTTGTTTTTAGAGTGCAGATATTAATGTAAATTGAGCACTGTGGCCCTCCTCAGAGATGAGAATACAGACTTCTTCAAGACTTCATTTGTAAGTTGTCGTTAGTCCTTCTTATTTAAGTCAACACAGTACAGGATCACAGTATCACACCTCTTCCAGTCAGCCTGAATCATTGCTGCTGTATGTACGTAACTGGCAAGAAAGATGGTCGCTCCTGCAACTGACTTGAGATTATTTGTTGTTTGTCTTTGAAAACAAATCAAGTTGATGTTTCCATCAAACTGTTCTCACTCACTGTTTCAAAGGCTTAACACTTTTAATTCAACAATGTGAATGCTTAAACCTGTAAGGATAGCATTGTCTTAATGAGTAGTTTCTTATTTAGCTCAGGTCTTTAAAATTATCTGTATTCACATTTGTACCAACTATGATCAAAGGAAGATCATTTAATCACAGCATGTTCTTTGAATTTTAGAAAAAAGGAACCAACTTACAAGACAGAAGTTTGGAGGTCCACTGATGTCAGAGCAGTTGGTTAGCTTCAGACGCTCGAAAGGTTTGTCTTCCCAAGTCTCATCTTTACAGTGACATCCAGGCCTGTTAGAGAAAATAATATGATGAACTTCAGGGTCTCGACCTCTGACACATGAAAACACAGATTTGTCAACTGGTTGGTGGGAAATGTTGTAAATTAAGGAACAGGCCTGATTCATGACAGCATAACATCTAAAACTCCTCCTTGACTGTGAGATTTGAAGTAAACTGGATTATTTATTTAAATTTACTGACCGTCAGCAGGAATTGAGCCATGGGATAGGTTGCAGTTGCATTGTGGGAAGTTATCCCCTGTCCAGTTGACAGTCAGGTGGAGCTGGATCCTTAGTGTGATCTGAGAAAGGAAGAGAGATGAGTGACAAATAACTGATAGTTACAGTTGTACAGTGTTAATGTGTAACCTGTACCTCTCCACTGGGGTTCTTTAGAACTTTGTGAGAAATGATTTCTCTGTGGAATCATCAGGAATAGATAACAGTCAGAATCTTGGCAGTCGTCTTCAAATGTGCACCTGGGAAAAGAGAAATCTCATGTAACTAGATGGAAGCAACTTACTAATGATGACTTCAGCCTATGAAAAGCTCAGAAACAAATTTGTGTTGTTTCTTGATTTTGTTGCAAAATGAATGGGCATTAAGCTCCTACATATTAGACTCTGTCTACACATGCAATAATAGTTCACAGAATCAGACTTGTTCCAAGTCAAAGTGCTGATGGAGCTGAAGCAAGAAATTAACGTGAGGAAACCAACCAACATCTAAGAACTGAGGAAAGGATTAAGATTCCTCCAGTTACCGGAAACATTTAGTTGACTGTTTTATTGCACAAGAGGGTCACGGCAGATACTGAAAACTGTTCACATATTTTGCAACTTGCAGATAAGACAAATTTTCTAGAAGAAATAAAAATAAAATATTCTGTTTCATTTGGTTGAGTTCTCTCTATATATTTTCTGGACTTTTATGCGAGTCTACTTATGTTTTGAGCAATTTTTAAGCTGTAATGTAGAAAATTCTGAGGGTAAAGCTCCTAAATGGCACTTGTGTAACACTATCAGATCTGCCATGGACTTAACAAAGAAAGTCTAAGTGAAAACTCACAACAAGTAGAGAACAGCTAAGAGAATTCTAATGTCTAAAATGCAAGATTTGTACTCATTAGAGTCTACTTCCTTTTAGTGCGGTTATCATAGCAAATCATCAAATCATTAATTAGCAAGGTTCCTGTTGCTCTATCCATATAAATATTTATTTTAGCCTCTCATTACAGTTACCACCACAGCAAAAATTAATGTTGGTTGCTAGCAACTGGCCAAAAAATACATCACCTTGGGACACTGTTTTGCCAACTACTTTTTGTATATTTTTTTTCATAATAACTAATTCTGTATATCTCATTTTATTGCACTTTCTTGCTGGGATGATGAGGAGGCCAGAAGTCTGCTGCCTTCACCATCAGAGACACTAAAGAGTCGCCCCCGTAGAGACTTGAGAGTTTGGGTTTTTTCTTGTTTCGCCTTTCAACAAATGAGACGCACTTTGTCACAACGTCACTTCTTACGTTGGAGAGCAGATACATGAACTGGAGAGAGACAGGCTGTCTGAAGGAAACGTGGAGCGTGTGAACAAGCCTAACACGTTCTTCAACAGGTTTAGCTCTTTGAACCCTGTCTCCTCCTGGATCAGACAGGCCACAGGTCGTGCGTTTGGGCCGTGTCCTGTCTGATTTTGGTGCTGAGTGGTGTGGGAGCTCCCAGGGAACTGTGCTTTGCTCCATTTCTGTTCACCTCATACACCACTGACTTTTAGCACAAGTCATTAGTCACACAGAGAAAGTTTCTGATGACTCGCAGTTGTGGGGTGTTAAGAGGGGACGGGAGAGGAGGATTATAAACGAGTGGTGACGGATTTGTGGGGTGGACTGGAAGGAATCACCTGCTTCTTAACGTGGGCAAGACCAAAGAGATGGTGATTGACTTCAGGAGGAAGGGAACAGATCCTCAGCCCCTCAGCATACTTGGTAGGGATGGGGGAGGTGCTGGAGGAGTACAGATACCTGTACTTCTTGTACAGCTGTGTACAAGAAGGGCTGCAGCAGACCTACTTCACGTATTCACTGTACTGATGCTGGAGATCTTCTACCAGTCTGTTGTGGCCAGCCTTTTCTCTGGGTGTTGTTTTCTGGGGGAACAGCATTGCAGCCAGTGATACCCAAAAGACGAATTAAGTGATCAGGAAGGCTGGCTCTGTCATTGGCTGCACACAGGAAACTTTTGAGGAGGTGGTGGAGAGGAGGACACTTAATAAACTGTTTATTAATCATAGATAACCTGACCACCCTCTCCACCAGATGATAGACTGACAATGGAGCTTGTTCTCCAAGAGACTCAGACAACTCCGTTGTCTCAAAGAACGCTACAGAAATCTTTCCTGCCCCAAGCCAACGCCTGTTCAGCTCCTCATTAATACGTGACAGATAACACTCTGTACATGAATTTCTTTTTTCCTTTTGTATTGACTTTTTTCAATTCACCTTTTTTTTTTTTTTTTTTTTGTAATAAAGTTAATATCCTGTATATAGTTATGTTGTGTTATACAGTACGTATGGTGTTGAGTGCCTGTAAATTGCTGCTGCAACTGTGAAATTTCACAGTTTGAGATTTATAAAGTCATATCGTGGCTCAGCTGGTACAGACAGTGAAGCTTTGCATAGCGCCCTGATGTCTGACACTGCGTTTCTAAAGCCTCGCGTAAAAGCGCAGCGCGGCTCTGAAAAAAGAAGTGGGAGGAAGGAGGGCACCGACGACAGGAACAGCGCCAATGACATCCTTTTTTTAGACTTGCTTTTCAGTTTACTCAGAGACGATAATACCCCAGTTTAGCGCGAACTCCCCCCTACGTCAGTTCTCAAGTGTGGGGCGCGCCCACTGGTGGGGAACTGAGACGTAAAAAGGTGTGGCGCGACACAAGGCTGGAAATACTCAATTAATGCGCATTCTTTCGGAATCCATTATGTGAAAGGACTTCTTGTCTGAACCTATATCTAATTTTTAAAAGAAAACATCTGGAAAAGCTGTCCGTTACCTGCGTAACTCACATTTCCTGTTAACTGCACTTCAAAAATCGTGTCGCTCAACCGTAAAACTTTGACATTTTTTAAGTTATTACAACTCATCTAGCATTAAATACATGCCACAAGACTTAATTAGACCAACTCAATTTCTTTAGTGCCAGCAACATAATCTGTCTTGTCCTCCACGAGCTTATTTAAGTTAAACAAAATTAATTTTGATTACGTTAAAAAAATAATATATAGCGCTTTATCGTAGATAAATTACACGAGTAGTCACAGCTGCCCTGTTTCACTGCCTTTAATTAAGGCAGAAATATCAGTTGAAAATTCATGTAATACTGAGTTGGACTATCTATTCCCTTTTTCATATAGACCAACGCGTTCAATTAAGTTATCAACTCATTATAATACATACACATAACAAACTTTCTTTTATGCAGAAAAAGCTCTTGATTTTGAGCGTTACTTACTAACCCCAAGAATCAATTTTCAGAGTGAATGAGAGTGACTGTGATAAGGATCAAAGGCCATCGTGGGAAGAAGAGTTTCAGTGCCCAAGCCTTCTATAAAAGTGGTGTAACAGAATATAAAATGTATACATACTGTTTTTTTTACTTGGGTTTGTTTATTTTAGTTTTAGAAAATAATGTTCAGAATCCCCAAAAGACTTTATTGCCAAGTATAAAGTGTACAAAACAAGGAATTTACCTTGGTGTTTGTTGCATAAAAAAATATAGAATAGATAAAATAAAATAAATCAGAAACATATAACACACTAAATATACAAAAGATTTTGTGAAATATGCTTATTATTTTTCTGGTTCAGATTTGAGGAAAGGAGGATTTCTATGGTCTGAGGTCTGTATGATAAATAAACATGAAGATAAAAGAGCAAACAAACTATTTGCGCTGTCAACGTATCAAAGTGGGTTGTGTGGAATTAATCTTGGCTGGTAGCAGGCTGCCTGAAGTCACATCTGCACCACAAACTTACAGAGACAGGGAAGAAAATTAGAGGAAAAAATACTTATTGAAAAAAAAGAAGCCTTTTAATACAAATGTGTAGGGAGCTGGTGAACTTGTTCCTTGTGAAACGGATGGAGAGCTAGGCATCTGTGGTCAAGCATGTTCATCTCAGCGGTGCGTCTCCTTGGGCCCGCGATAGATAAACACTAACACTGAAAGATGAAGAGTTACTGATTGAACCGAGCAGTACAGTATTTATTCTCCATCTCTATAGAAAATAGCAGAAAACAATGACTACACAAGATGCAATATACAAGTTTAGACTTTGACATAAACTGCTGATGGATCAAATCACTTAAACCCCCTATGACACAAGGTATCAGCACCAAACCCACTATCAAAGGACCTAGAACCTACAGGCAGAGGACCTAGCAGCACTGTCTGGCCACCATACTTTATCTAGAAAACAAGAATGACACTGCTATTGAAAAGGAAATAAAGAATTGGAAAGTCTTAAAAGAGCCCTCAGTCAAATATCTATTTAGTGTGTTCATCAATAGCTAGAAGTAAATTTCTCTATTTGAAAGTAAAACTAAACTAGCTCAAATTTGACCCAGTATTTTCTAGTTCAGAGGAAAGTTTTACCTTATGTGCTGAAATGAAAGTGGATGGGTTTCTGTCACAGGTGAAAAAGTCAGTCTGGTTGTCAGTTTTTTTTCTCTTTCATGATGCAAGGATATTTCTTTCCATCTTCAAAACCCCACACTAACAAACTCTGCTGCTGTCATCTCTAGTTTATCTGTCTTTTTCTGAAATGATTTAAAAAGACAAATGCTTGATGTTTGCTCATCTGTTAAAAAAAAGAAATATATATATATATATATAATATATATATATATAAATATATATATATATATATAATAAAAATTTTTATATATATATATAAAATATTAAAAATAAGTTAAAAGTTGTACCGTAGAAAAATTTGAGACCCATCCCTTGTCCCCCATAATGAAAGGTGGTGAACACAGGGTCTGGATAGTAGGTTATTTTTGTGGAGCAGGCCAAGGATTGATTGGCTACTTTCAAATACACAGTGCTGCTAGAAGTCGTCTGAGGCCTTAAAGCTGCAGGTTTGGTCATAGGAGAGTTTCTGTGGGGAATTTAAATCTGTTAAAATCATTCATTAATACACCCGGATAAGATGTTACAATCCCTTGTGCATGTTCAGGCAAAACAATTTAGAAGCTTAGCCCCAAATTTAAAAACCCGACCAGCAGGCTAGCAGTCAGTACCAACTAGCAACCAACAAGAAGACACCAGCTAACTAGCCAGCCACAGCAGGTAAGAGGTGATGGAACATGTAACTACACTTCAACCAACACTTCTATCCTCTGCCTAAGAACAGAAAATAAAACACTAATATATTAAATTTAATCTGTGTTTGGCTTGCATGCAGTGATGATGACCAAAGCAAGTCAGATTAAAGTTAAGAAAAGTAAAAAGCAGTGCAGTCCACCCAATCATGGTTAATATGTCTGATTGTCATCTGCATGATTTGACCAACGGAAGCACTTTTATGGAGACTAAAACTGGATCTAAGATAGAACCTTGTGGTAAAACCAAAAGTAGAGTGAAGCTGGAATAAGTGAGATTAGCCCCAAAAAGTTCTTTCCAAAGGGTAAGAATAAAACCAGGACAGACAATCCACTGCAGGAACCGCATTTAGGTTTAAAGAAGTTTCAAAGATACTATAAAGCTAAATGTGGATTTAAAAATTGAAAATTGCCTGCAAAATGTTTTTATTTTATTTTGTTTTATTTTAAAATACATTTTAAGTTTAATTCACAATTAAATACAATGTACTGTAAGGAACCAGATATCATATCATATCACATAATGTGAAAGTAGCAAAGGGACATCATGTCTAGAGACCCACCTGACCCGCTGCTGGTTGTGGAAGTTGGACTTCCATCTGGCCGTGGATGTGTGTGGATTCCTTCCCCAAACTCCAAGTGGGGCCCCATGAGTGTGACCTTCCTCTTCCCACTGCAGGACATGGAACAGTAAACCAATCAGAGAGAAGGGATTTATCCCTGGTTTTTTGGAGGGCCTACCACTGTGCATCTTGTTAAAAGATTAAATTAACTAAATCAAACCCACCTGGCCCAGGTTTCTGGGTTTTGGGACAATGTCCCGTGCAGGATGGGGTTGATCGATAGGTGATTAAAGCGTTGCCATGGCAACTGCCATCTGGCAGTAGAACGCATGCCTTGACAAAACCTTTCTTTTCTGTTGTGGGAATGTGGAACGTCAGAAATCCACACCAGTCTTGTTCCATACAGAGATCTGAGAGAGAAACACATCAACACTCACCATCATCACAATAACAATGATGTGGAGAAAACATGAGTTTCTAGTGTGGCCATAATCTTAGTTGTCTGTAAAGTGACTCACTCTTGTGGGGAACAGTCCAGGTTCTGTCTGGATCCTCACTCTGGTCACATTAAAAGAGGTTTTTGACCTGACAACAAGGCATGGTTTCTACCGTAGAAAGACACAACACTGGGAAGATGGAGGGGATTTCTGGCTCTAACAGAAAAAAAACACACAAAACATCAGCTTTAAAACACCACCCTACTGAAGTTATAACATTTACTGAATGGAGGAACAATGTGTGTAACAGTGGAGGTTCAGACTCACAGAAAAGTTCATCCCAGGCTCCAACTTTTGACAAACACTGTCCTGCAGGAGGAAGTGGGAGAATAGATTCAGAAGGTTTACAGTCTTTGTACAGTTGATCCAGAACCTGCTGCAGCCAATGTTTGGTCAGATAAAAACAAAACACTGCACACAGCCAACCTAAAGTATATTCAACCACAGAACAATTGTTGTATAATACAGAACTAGAGTGAATAAATTAAAACATGTTTATATTAAAATACCAAAAGAGTGGATTTAAAGAGTATGTTCTTAATGGATAAAAAGAAAATGCGGTGGTGGGAAAAGTCTCAGTTCTTACCGACAGCCAGAAAAACAGCAAACAACCTGATAATTTCAGTTTTTGTTAACCTACCTTTACTTTGTTGTTACAATAAATGGGAACATTACCCAAAGAAACCAACTTTAAAACCTTCATTTTCTTTTCTTCTGGAATCAAGTTAAGATCCTTCTCAAGCCACCATCCGCAGGTGACTAATAAGTTTTGTTTTTTGAATAGTCACCACAAATACAAATACAACAGTTGTGAAATCTCCAATGAAAACAAAGATAATTACATTATCCACTCCTTCATTAGACCATGAACAGCTGTTTATGTTCCATCCACATCCAGCCCTGACACACTGCTGACACCTGAAGAACAAGCAGAGGTATGTTGACAATTACTCATATGGATCACAATGTCTAGTACACTGTAAATGACTCTCAAATTACAAGTCACAACTTTCCGATGAAGAAATTTAAACTCATCAGCGTTAATTAAACTCTGGTGTGATGAGAAAGCTGATACATATGCCCGACACTAGGTGGCAGCACCTGGCTAGATGTGCTTAGTGATGGCAGCTGAAAAGGAGAGTTTTGGGCCCAAGCATGTGAAGGTGACCTGCTGCTAAATGCTAAATTTGAACACTTCCGTTTGGTGGAGTCAACTCAAATCATGGGCGCCTTGTTAAATACCTCAGAGGGAAGATTCTCCAGTGTAACTCTATGGGCTGGATGTGCTATGTTGAAATAAATATCTTATTCTCACCATTAACAGGCCTATAAATGTTATTGCCAACGTCTGCCAATATCTTAAAGACCCTCAGTTAAGTATCCCAGTGTCTATTTACTTTAAATATCTTAAATGAGCCTGTAAAATGTTTTGTAGCCCAATCACCTCATCAGTCATGGAGCTGTGTTTACCTGCTCCTCAGTCTCCCATGTTCCGTTAAAACTTTGAAATACTCAGAAATAGTGAATTATAACAATGTTATCATTATAACATTAGCCATAATAACTGAGCAGTAACAGAGGTACGTGTCAAATAAATTTGTCTATCTACATGGACATAAATTACATGCACACTTTGGTTTCACAGTGTATATGACGGTAGCTGCTATTTTTTTCTAAGTCTTTAGTCTAAATAACTAGGTAGCATAAGTTATAAAGAAGCTAGGTTAACTTCAAACTTCATTCATTTGTAAATGATGGTATGTCTGTATTTTTCCAATATCAAATCTTAAACGTCAAAGAGAGATTTTGACATTTACCTCACATAATAGGGAGAAACCAGTTGACATCCAGTTCTTCCTTTTAATTTCCCTTAACTTCCTCTGTCTTTGTTCACTAAGGAAACGGTGGAGTTTCCTCCATGTTTTCCT
>NC_061791.1:20211857-20244418 GCF_022458985.1 Mugil cephalus | reverse complement strand
AGTGGATCAGAAACATGTTTATGTGCCATTTAGAAACCAGGTACTGCTCTTACTCACTCACTATTCATTCAGTGTCACATGTACATTTGCTGTATTTTGTAGTGTCTCCACTTGTTTTCCAGATGAAGCGTGTGTCTGTATCAAAGTGCAGCACATACACAAATGTACAGGAGTGTTTGTCTACACAGGATCCATACTGTGTCTGGTGTGGCTCTAAACAAAGGTCAGAGCAACAACAGCTGCATCTGACATCTTCAAAACCCCAACATGAACTGCATTATAAAGCATTTCTCTTTTCCCAGGTGCACATTTGAAGACGACTGCCAAGATTCTGACTGGTTATCTATTCCTGATGATTCCACAGAGAAAATCATTTCTCACAAAGTTATAAAGAGCCCCAGTGGAGAGGTACAGGTTACACATTAACACTGTACAACTGTAACTATCAGTTATTTGTCACTCATCTCTCTTCCTTTCTCAGATCACACTAAAGATCCAGACCCACCTGACTGTCAACTGGACGGAGGATAACTTTGCCTGTGAAATCTTTCCATCATCTGGAGAACGTTGTCCACAAAATAGTCGTCCTTTGTTCCCACAATGCACCTGCAGCCTATCCCATGGCTCAATTCCTGCTGACAGTCAGTAACTTTAATTAAATAATCCAGTTTACTTCAAATCTCACAGTCAAGGAGGAGTTGTAGATGTTATGCTGTCTTGAATCAGACCTGTTCCTTAATTTAGAACATTTCCCACCAACCAGTTGACAAATCAGTGTTTTCACGTGTCAGAGGTCAAGACTCTGAAGTTCATCATATTATTTTCTCTAACAGGCCTGCATGTCACTGTAAAGATGAGACTTGGGAAGACGAGCCTTTCAGAGCGTCTGAAACTAACCAACTGCTCTGATATCAGTGGACCTCCAACTTCTGTCTTGTAAGTTTGTTCCTATTTTCTAGAATTCAAAGAAACATGCTGTGATTAAACTATATATATCATAGAAATAATGAAAGGTGAAAATCAATTCCCTTCTTCTCGATAAAAGTCTAAAAAGCTTCATCAGTTGACCATAGTCAGTGTTTTGTCATCATTAAAGATATTTGACTGTAAACTATATTATTATATATTAATGTAATTTTATGTGTCTTAGATCCATATATTAGTTTTTTATGGTCCTGACTACCAACATCAGTATGTGTTTGTTTGTTCTTCAGGTGTCAGCAGTGTATCAAGGCTGGATGTGGATGGAACATAAACAGATGTTCATGGTCTAATGAAGGAGTGGATAATGTAATAATGACTATTGTTATCTCCTTATCTGATGTGTTAAAATGCTCCATCAATCCAATATTATTAAGTTGTTTTGACACAAGTTATCATGTTGTATGAGAGAGTGAGACTTCATGAAGAAGACAAATGCTCATTAAACGTGAAATCTCTCTGTCTCTAGTTAAGCACAAACTAAACAAGCACAAAATACACATGAACTACTTTTTCATCTAAGCCAACATTAGCCACAATAAAACTTGAACCCACTCTGATAGTAACTTTACAGCTCTGAATCTATTCTCCCACTTCCTCCTGCAGGACAATGTTTGTCAAAAGTTGGAGCCTGGGATGAACTTTTCTGTGAGTCTGAACCTCCACTGTTACACACATTGTTCCTCCATTAAGTAAATGTTGTAACATCAGTAGGGTGATGTTTTAAAGCTGATGTTTGTGTGTTTTATTTCTGTTAGAAGCCAGAAATCTCCTCCATCTCTCCCAGTGTTGTGTCTTTCTACGGTAGAAACCATGCCTTGTTGTCAGGTCAGAACCTCATTAATGTGACCAGAGTGAGGATCCAGACAGACCTGGACTGTGCTCCACAAGAGTGAGTCACTTTACAGACAACTAAGATCATGGCCACACTAGAAACTCATGTTTTCTCCACATCATTGTTATTGTGATGATAGTGAGCGTTGATGTGTTTCTCTCTCAGATCTCCTGTATGGAACAAGACTGGTGTGAGTCTGACGTTCCACATTCCCACTACAGAAAAGAAAGGTTTTGTCAAAGCATGCGTTCTACTGCCTGATGGCAGTTGCCACGGCAACGCTATAATCACCTATAGATCAACACCATCCTGCACCGACATTGTACCAAGCAGCACCTGGGCCAGGTGGGTTTGATTAGTTAATTTAATCGTGTTAACGAAGATGCACAGTGGTAGGCCCTCCAAAAGAACCAGGGATAAATCCCTTCTCTCTGATTGGCTACTGCTCCATGTCCTGCAGTGGGAAGAGGAAGGTCACACTCATGGGGTCCCACTTGGAGTTTGTGGAAGGAATCACACACATCCACAGACAGACCGAAGTCCAACTTCCCACAACCAGCAGCAGTCAGGTGGGTCTTTAGACGTGATGTTATGGCTACTCTTGTGTTCAAAAAATGATGGTCAAAAACATCAGAGTAGTTTGTGAGGAGGAGGTCGTGGACTCACTGAAATATAAGAACTCATGGAGAGACAGTTTCCACAAAAGGATTGCAATTCATTTACATAACAAAAATTATCTCTGGGTTGACTTCAATCAAAAACAAATAAATGTAAGTTAGAAGTCAAAAAACTGTTTCACTCCTTTGACACGACGAAAAATGACAAAAAGACACCCAGCAAGCCAGCTGTCCTCACACCCTAATCACAGGAGGACAGGCAGGGGGGACCTGACTGGACCAATATTGACTTCATAAAAAAGAAGACAATTATAAATAATTATACCATGTCGGGTGAATCCCCGATTCTGATTGGCTGTGATAATGGACGCCCATAAAGACGTTCCGTCCAAATTACCTGATGACACTTCTAAATGATTGCGCTGGCTTAAACGCTATGGTAACCGTGGCAACAGAAACACAGAATATACGCGGGTAGACACAAACCACAGCCTCCGGAGCACAGCTGTAGGTCGACTTTCAGGCGCCGGGCTGGAAACTCGCCAGATCATGTCTGTGACGGGGCATCGGTGTGAGAGCAGCCTTTAGGCTTATTGGGCTCCGTCAGTACAGGAGAGACGAGAGTGGAGCAACAGTTTGTCGCCCCCCAACGGCCCAACCGGCAGTGTTGGGCAAGTTACTTCCAAAATGTCATATTCCATATTACAAGTTATTTGCATTTGAAAGTAATACGTTTCTTTAAAATATTATCTTCTGTGTAGAGTAATAAGTTACTCATTACATTTTAGTTACTTTCACCAAAATAAATATTTACGACAAGGCATTACAAAATGAAGGTGCACAAAATTTTGTCATGGCAAATAGTCCTTTTAGTCCTTGTATTCTTTTAATCTACTACAATGTATATGGATTGCAATTTACATTGCATAGTTTTAAAGGTTGGGCGGCACATGATGGGTGGAGTTTGCATGTTCTCCTTGTGTTCGCGTGGGTTCTTTCCAGATACTCTGGCTTCCTCCCACCTCCAAAGACATGCTCGTTAGGCTTATTGGTGACTCTAAATTGATCCTAGGTGTGTGTGTGTGTGAGTGTGAATGGTTGCATGTCTCAGTGCGATAGGCTGGCGACCTGTCCAGGGTGTATCCCGCCTCTCGCCCGATGCCAGCTGGGATAGGCTCCAGCAACCCCCGCGACCCTAGTGCAGGATTAAGCAGTACGGAAGATGAAATGAGATGAGTTTTAAAGTTTGTCTTCCGTGAATGATTTTTCCTCAGACACTGAGACACAAATCTCTAGTGACTCATAACTTTATATATTTCTATCCATGTTTTTTCTTAGTTGGCGCTTTGTTCATTATCACCCACAGTCTCATTTCTGAGTACTGTAAAACATGGAGATGTATTATTGTTACTGTTAAAAGTATTCTGAGATGATGTGATAAAAACTATGAAAATCCTCTGCAAACACAACTGACTTAACAAATTAAAACAATTTTTAAATGTCTCATCTTAAATGAACTATCTGTGGAAATGTGTTTATACCTCAACAATAGGACTTTATCATTAGAGATTTGTTTTTACCTTGGCACTTGATCGAACAGGGACTTTGCTGACAAACTTTTGAGACGCCGGCGACTCAACTCTAGAAAGAGGCAGCACATCCTCCACAACACACTCAGCCACCAGCCTTCTCACTTCTCCTGGGTCAAACATCTTCACCTGTGGTCTGGAGAAATACAACTTTCGTTGTTTAGATTTGCTCGCGCCGTCATCTGCCATCGGTTTGCTAGTACGAGGTCGTTTAGCCTCTAACTCCAGGTGTTTCTTCAGGTTACTTGTACTGTTTTTAGCCGTAGATGTCATGGTTTACATGTAAATTCACCACTACAGCAAATAATCCGAACCTTAGTAACGACCTAGCAACAGAACTGATTTCCTAGTCCCAGATGAGTGAACTCTGAGCTGACGTTCATGTTTTAACGCGGTCACGGACTTTACTGAATCAAATCAATATTGCATAAATGAGCAAAAAATGCTTACTTTTATTGCCCAAGTTGTAACAAAGATGCTGTTAACAACAAACCGATCCAGTAGCGTATTTTTCAGCCGTTTCCTGCTCCAGCTCTGACAGTTAGTGTTGCCATGGAGATGGATACAATATTGCCACAGACTTGGCGGAGCAATATTTTTAGTGCCGTGCCATAATGCTGATTTGAGCACGTTCTAAATGTCTACAGCAAAATGTTGCATTTAATTTTAAATAGTTCGTTACTATTACCTCTTGCCTACTGTCATATCTGTTTTGCTTACCCTCTTGCTTGATTTCCTTTCTACACATTAAATTATTAGAGTGATTGGTGGATATATTTCTTGCAATAAAAACCATTTAGGAAACTATCTGTGGACTCTGGAAATTTCACGTGATCATCTGGACACACACGGTAGTAAGTGCACTGGCCTTCTGAAACGATACCTTGTATCAGGTAATGTAACGTTAAGCAATCATCTCACTTCCCTTCCGCTGATTAATAACCGCTGCGGCCGATCGAGCTGCTCGTTCTACCATAGACATATGGGTTTCCCTGGCCACGGCTGTGGACGGGAGATGTTAAATAGTCCGTTCAGCCGCTTCTTGTGAAAAACTTATAATTTAAACAGGAAAAAACAACATTAACATATTCATAATTGACCTAATAATTATTTATTTCGTCAGTGACCATGTGATAAGGATAATGCCCTTCGAGGTGTCCATTATCAGAAATGAATGGACGACGCGGAGGTGTGAACCATCTGACGCAAAGCCGATAATGGACACCTCGTGGGGCATTATCCCTTACATAGTTTATAGGGCAGACTATAAATAATAGTTTATCTACTATAATCAATACAAAGAATTAATAGACTCTCAATAGGCTCACAATAGGCAACACACGTTTCTCCTTTGTTACGTCACATTATTCCATATAATATATCTTGCTCCATTATAGTACATTGTATTTAATTGTGAATTAAATACAAGTTAAGTAAACTTAAAACGTATTTTAAAATAAAAGATATTTTTGGAGGCAAGTGTAAGAGTTTTGATAATAAATATTATAATGCATTTTATAATAAATAAAATGGTTCCTTAGAAGCAAATTTTTTAAAGATTTTAAACATTCTGTGGGTCAACCTAATCTTAAACTGTCTTGATAACATTACACCAATCTCTAAATGATTGAAAGATGCATTTACATTTGTAAACTTTCAAATCCACATTTAGCTTTATAGTATCTCTGAGAAATTTCAGTCAGGTTTTAGACCATTACACACCACAGAAATTGCAGACAAGGGAGGTAACGCAATTTAAATTCTTTAAACCTAAATGCAGTTTATGCAGTGGATTGTCTGTCGACACACCTGCAGCTTTAAGGCCTCAGACGACTTCTAGCAGCACTGTGTATTTCAAAGTAGCCAATCAATCCTTGGCCTGCTCCACAAAAATAACCTACTATCCAGACCCTGTGTTCACCACCTTCTCATCTATGAGGACAAGGGATGGGTCTCAAATTTTTCTACAGGTACAACTTTTTAAACTTATTTTTAATATATATATATTTTAACAGATGAGCAAACATCAAGCATTTGTCATTTCATCATTTCAGAAAAAGGCAGATAAACTAGAGATGACAGCAGCAGAGTTGTTAGTGTGGGGTATTGAAGACGGAAAGAAATACCCTTGCATCATGATAGAGACAAAAACTGACAACCAGACTGACTTCTTCACCTGTGACATACAAAGCACATCCAGCTTTACATTTCAGCACATAGAGGTAAAACTTTCCTCTAAACTAGAAAATACTGGGTCAGACTTTCAAAGAGAGAAATGTACTTCTAACTATTGATGAACACAGTAAATAGATATTTGACTGAGGGCTTTTGAGACTTTCCACTCCTTTATTTCCTTTTCAATAGCAGTGTCATTCTTGTTTTCTAGATAAAGTATGGTGGCCAGACAGTGCTGCTAAGTAATCTGCCTTTAGTTCATCAGGTCCTTCTGATAGTGCGTTTGATGCTGATACCTTGTGTCATAGGTGGTAAGTGATTTTGATCCATCAACAGTTTATGTCCAAGTCTAAACTTGTACAGTGATTGTCTTCTGCTATTTTCCACTGAGATCTTGGAGAATAAATACTGATTTAGATCTTTTCCTGTTCCACCTAATAGAGGAAATTGTATTTTAATGCTTGGTCTCAATCAGTATCTCTTTATCTTTCAGTGCTAGTGTTTATCTGTCGCTGGCAAAGGAGACTCACCGCTCAGATAAACGAGCTCTGACCACAGATGCCTAGCTCTCCGGCCGAGCCTGAGACTTCAGGCAGCCTGCTACCAGCTAAGATTAATCCAACACAATAGTTTGTTTTACTCTTTTATCATTATGTATATTTATTATACAGACATCAGACTACTGAAATCCTCATCTCCTCTAAATCACAACCAAAAAGAAAATAAACATATTTCTCAAAATCTGGAACTGCTCCATTAAAGCATCAGGTCATTGAAGCTTTCTGATACTACAGGCTATACAGTTAGTACATATGAAGTCATTGTATTTTAGGCGAAATATTAATATTAAGAGACCATTTGAAGTAGTTATTACGTTGCACCTATTATAAGGTTTGACTACTTTTTTATATAATTGTTATGTTATTTTTACCAAGTGTGTACTTCTATATGCTTTTTTTAATTCCTAAATTGAAATAAATGCTTATCCTATTACTGTCTTGTAATTATTTAATACTTTTAATTGAGTATTTAGTATTGACAGTGTCATTTATTTCTTGGTTTTCCCTGAGTATATATATATTTTATTCTACTGATGACCTCTTGTTTATAATATCTTTACATTGGGATTAGTGACCACCTGACCAGTTTGGCCTCTAATGCCATGGTGCAGAAGTGCAGCTCTTTTAGTGACTGTGTTTTATACATTTTATAAACTATACATGAATAATGTTATTTAAACAAAACAAAGGATGATTTGACTGCAATCAAATAAGTGATGCTTACGGGTTTATCAGTTTCATGAAGGTTGTTCAGATGCTTTGGTTTTACAATACTAATCTCTGGTTGTTTTAACTTACACTTACACTTATACCCAAGTTTAAGTTAACCAGATAGGTGATGTATTAAAACAAGAATTTTACTTCATGGCTGTCAACTACATAAAGAAACAAGGACAAGTCTGACAGCTAAAATTCAACAGCCTAGCCTGAAGACCTGGTGCTGTTTTGAAGAAGATATATAACAGCTGATTAAATTTAGCTGCTATTTGAAAAACAATGAATCAAACATGATCAAACATTGAAATCATAAAAATTATTAAATACTAGTTGTAATTATTTTGTCAAATATCTTCACTTTAAATGTAATGCTTAGAACTTTTCCAGAATGCTACACTTATTGTATGCTACAATCTAGAAATAAAACCGAAGAAACATTAAAAATTACGAAAACGTGTCTGAGAGAAATCTAGAAATAAGAACTGCGTCACGCTTTCAAGTTAAACATGGCGGCTGATTAGCCATCTGCTAACACCTGCTGCTCATTTGTTAATTAACTTAAAACTGCAAAGAAGCGAATCAAACTACAGCAAGAAAATAACTACATGAGAAAAACAAGAAAAAATTGAAACATGCATACTTTATCCACAGGAACACTGCAGGAATTACGAAACATTGTTTCAGTCCTACCACAAGTAAGTAACATGTTAGAGTAGTTATAGTAGTTGGGTCTTTAAAAAAAATTACATATAGTATCATATAAGTTGTTTAAGTTTCATTTTGAAGTTTTACGTTTGAGAAAACAACGATGTATAAACTGAAATGACTACAAGTAGAAAAAAGCCTACATGCACAACTCTAGGTATATCTATACCAACATATTCCTTCCACAATAATAATAAAGACTCTTGTATCTTTGTGATTCAAGAACCACAAAGCATTTCACGACAAACTTTCTCATTACAGGGTGACAGTGAGTTTCACTGTGGCTGTGTGCTCACCTTGTGGCTACTTTCACTGATAAACGTCGAATAGACGAGTCTACTGACGCTGTTTGAACCGTAACTGATATCTTAAAAAAATAAAATGTCAATGCGCATGTGGTACACGTCGTAAATTGTGGCTAACGTATGTGAATACGTTTACTACAACTATTTTCTTCTTTGGTGGGGGGGGGGGGGGGGGGGCATTTTGATGATATAAAGCAGTCTTGTGTTGAGTAAAGTTGGACTGGGGGTGAAAACTTCCGTAAAGTGTCTGAACTTCACGGTCACTCATGTCTAAAACTCATACGTTTGTTTGGTCGTAGTCGTTCAAAGTATTTCATAGAGCAGAGAAAATAACTTCCCAGAACTGACACCAGATGTCGCCATCGCTTTACATTTGTCTGAACACGCCGAAGGGATGGGTGGACAGATGGAGGAAGTTGCATAAAGTTTGGAGATGCCAGCGAACATGTACTCTCCCTATTCAGCAGCTTTATCCAAGAGATACTGTGTGGATCATTGTGTAAATGTAAAAGGATCGCATATTTGTCCTAGAGATCACTGACTTTAATTGGGAATAAGACCGTTCCCCTGTGGTGCGGACGAACCATAAGAGACAAACCGAGGCACGGCTTTTTGTTCTTCTTGAGATGGATACCATGTAAACTGCTGACGGCTTATTTAGCAAACTCCTGCCAGCTGTCATTGTGTCTTGATCTTGACTGATCAAAGAGTTTTAAGGCGTGGATTTTAATCATTATCCTCGGCATGCACACGTTTTGTTAACTGAAGCTGTGTGGACATTAAGAACGATAGAAGAGTGACAAATGGGGCGAAGTGAAAATAGTGATGCTGCTTTGTCATCATATATCAGAATTATTTAGAATGTCTGCTGGTTTTAGTTTCTTTCAGCGCGCTGCCTCCTCCCACTTTCAGCACTTCTCTTTTCAGAGTCGCGCTGCGCTTTTACGCGCCGCTCTAGAGACGCAGTGATCAGAGATCAGAGCGCTGTGCAGAGCTTCATTGTCTGGAAAATGATCGTGCTGCTCGGTCTGCTTTGTATTCTCTGGGGAGAACAGGGTCGGTGTCTGGAGGAGGATGGAGAAGGTTTCGCCTTCGATGGAGACATCCGCCACTTTTCAGTGGCCGACAACACGGTTTATATCGCTACAGAGGAGAAGCTGTACCAGCTGAGCCACGACCTGACTCTGATCCACAGTCTGACCCTGAGAGGAATCTTGGTGCCAAGTAAAGATCCGAAGTATGATAAGTTTGACCGAGTCTCTGAGAAGACTTTCTGGAACGCAACTTTCAGCATCAACTTATTATTACCATTTGTTGAGAATGGCGCTCAGATCATCTGCGGTGTGACTGACAATGAGTGTGGTTACTGCGAGGTTGTGGACCTGAAGAACATCTCTAACCTTATGTACAAAGAAAACATCCTGGTGGGACCACTGAGACGGAACAGCCCGTTCGTAGGTATTCTGGTGGATGTCAAGAAGAAGAGTCCATCTCAGGCAGAGACTTATATTCTGACCGCGATGCAGCCCGAAAAGAGCAAGTGCTCCACTGATACTGAGACCATCAACCTTCAAAATGCGGATCACAAAGACCAGACAAGTATATTTGCTGTAACTGATGGATCATCAGGCACACCTACGATCAAAAGTAAAGGCGATGTGGAGTTTGTGGACGGATTTCAGATCAGTTCGATCATCTATCTGCTCTCCAACGTAAGAAGTGACGCTAACAGCAACAAAGTCCGTCTCATTTGGCTTGAAGGCGAAACAAGTAAAACCCAAACTCTCAAGTCTCTACGGGGAGCGACTCTCAGTGTCTCTGATGGTGAAGGCAGCAGACTTCTGGCCTCCTCGGTCATCCCAGGTGGACAGACGGTTCTTTGGAGCGGAGTGTTCAGTGTGGACGGAGAACAAAGCAACACTGAGCTGGTGGTGTTTGACATCAGTCCTGATCTCAGTTTAGACAAAGATAAGGATCCAGACTTCTACTATGTGGATAGTCCCAACAAGAACCAGGTAAAGAATGTTTAATGGGGATTAGATGTTGTCTCTACCTTTCAAAGTATTCCTTCTCTGGCCATTCATGCAAAATAAATAACTGTGTGGTTCCTACAAAGTCACTAAACTAGAAATATCCCATACTGGTCCATGTTAAATACCTTCAATGAAACAGCAGAGTTGTGTCTTCAGGTATGTAAATACCATTTAGATCCGACCCTGATTCTCTATGTGTGTCTTTCTCAGCCTAAGACTCTTAAACCAGAGGCAGTTCTCTTCAGGCAGCCCTGCATGACCTCTGTGCTGGCAGTGAGGCAGAAGACATGGATGGTTTTCTTCATTGGTACAGGAGATGGACAGCTCATTAAGGTGCAACCAGGAGAAGAGGTCTTTTTTTCCCTGCTGTGGTGATTATATATATATATAGGTGTGTGTGTGTGTGTATATATATGTATAGGTGTGTGTGTGTGTATATATATGTATAGGTGTGTGTGTGTGTGTATATATATGTATAGGTGTGTGTGTGTGTATATATATATGTATAGGTGTGTGTATATATATATGTATATATATATGTGTGTGTGTGTGTGTGTGTGTGTGTGTGTGTGTGTATATATATATGTGTGTGTGTATATGTATATATATATATATATATATATGTATATATGTGTGTGTATATATATATATATACATATATATATTTTTTATTTATTTTTTAAAATTGCTCATTCCTGTCAAATGATGTACTCATGTACGTTGCATTGTTCTCAGAATGTGTGTCTCTTTCCCTCTATGGGTTTCACATCCTGTGTATCACTTTGCATACAAACCACAGAACTTTAATAGATGTTCACTGCTTGTGGTCAGTTTACCACAAGATGGTGTGTGAAAAAAGCCTCGCTTTGTTGAGTCCATGGCAGATCTGATAGTGTTACATCAAGTGCCATTTAGGAGCTTTACCCTCAGAATTTTCTACATTTCTGCATAAAAATTGTTCAAAACATAAGTAGATTTGCATAAAAGTCCAGAAAATATATAGAGAGAACTCAACCAAATGAAATAGAAATATTTATATATTTATTTCTTCTAGTAAATTTGTCACATCTACAAGTTTCAAAATATGTGAACCTGTTTTCAGTATCTGCCGTGACCCTCTTGTGCAGTGATAACATCTCAACTAAATGTTTCCGGTAACTGGAGGAATCTTAAGCCTTTCCTCAGTTCTTAGATGTTGGTGGGTTTCCTCACGTTAATTTCTTGCTTCAGCTCCATCAGCACTTTGACTTGGTCATTCCAAAATATTAAAGTAGTTCTTCTTCAACCATGCTTTTTTAGCTCTTTTTTTTCAAATGTAACATAGATAGATAGATAGATAGATAGATAGATAGATAGATAGATAGATAGATAGATAGATACTTTTAACCATTTATATGCCAGTGTCTGTGATGGCATCACAAATTGTTTGAAAGAATACACACAAAAAATTGAAATATGTTTAATAATATAAATTGAAAGTGGATTTTTTTGGATATGTCAATTATTAGTAGCAACATTGATTTTGATGGATTTTCACTTTTTTCAGGTGAAACTCATCACATTTAATGGAAACACTTCTAAACATCTTCTTGAATAAACAAACACAAAGTGTCGTATTTTTGTTCACTTGGTTTGACTGTGAGAAAATCAGCTGATATTTTAAGTATTTTTTCAGACTGTTGAATGTTTTGAGGCACACAAAACTTTTACCACTGTAACTGTATTTAGCTTTTTATAGACATGAAAAAAACTAACACTGAGCTGATTCTATGAACTATTACTGCATGTGTAGCCAAAGTCTGATATGTAGGAGCTTAATGACCGTTCTTTTTGGAAAAGAAACAAGACAAAGTTGGTGCTGAGCTTTTCATAGGCTGAAGTCAACATTATGGAGTTGTTTACATCTAGTTACATGATTATTTGCCAACTATTTAACATCATTGTCTTGGTTGTAACCAACTGAATGTGGAAAAATCTGACAAATTTGATTATTTTCTATATTGATCAGAGCTATGCAGGTATGTAACAAAACTACATCCTGCCAGGTTAATAGTGGTGGTCGTTAACTAGTGGCTAGACCTAAGTGCTTTCACGGGCATACCAAAAGATGTTGCTTTCCTTCTAACTTTTCACCACAGTAATTGATTGTGGCCGAAAATAACAAAACTACATTGTTGTTGTCAGCTTGCTGTGGACAGGAACTATCACCCTGCTTGTCCCACGGTGCTCTACAGGACCAGTGACGACCGCCAAGTGTTTCCCAGAATACAACTGGATCCAGTGGATCAGAAACATGTCTACGTTCCATTTAGAAACCAGGTACTGCTCTTACTCACTCACTATTCATTCAGTGTCACATGTACATTTGCTGTACTTTGAAGTTTCTCCACTTGTTTTCCAGATGAAGCGTGTGTCTGTATCAAAGTGCAGCACATACACAAATCTACAGGAGTGTTTGTCTACACAGGATCCATACTGTGTCTGGTGTGGCTCTAAACAAAGGTCAGAGCAACAACATCTGCATCTGACATCTTCAAAAACCCATCATGAGCTTCATTATGAGACATTTCTCTTTTCCCAGGTGCACATTTGAAGATGACTGCCAAGATTCTGACTGGTTATCTATTCCTGATGATTCCACAGAGAAAATCATTTCTCACAAAGTTCTAAAGAACCCCAGTGGAGAGGTACAGTTACACATTAACACTGTACAACTGTAACTATCAGTTATTTGTCACTCATCTCTCTTCCTTTCTCAGATCACACTAAAGATCCAGACCCACCTGACTGTCAACTGGACAGAGGATAACTTTGCCTGTCAAATCTTTCCATCATCTGGAGAACGTTGTCCACAAAATAGTCGTCCTTTGTTCCCACAATGCACCTGCAACCTATCCCATGGCTCAATTCCTGCTGACGGTCAGTAACTTTAAATAAATAATCCAGTTTACTTCAAATCTCACAGTCAAGGAGGAGTTGTAGATGTTATGCTGTCATGAATCAGACCTGTTCTTTCTTTCCCCCAACCAGTTGACAAATCTGTGACAAATTTCATGTGTCTCTGTCTCTCTGAAGTTCATCATATTATTTCCTCTAACAGGCCTGGATGTCACTGTAAAGATGAGACTTGGGAAAATGAACCTTTCAGAGCGTCTGAAGCTAACCAACTGCTCTGACATCAGTGGACCTCCAACTTCTGTCTTGTAAGTTCGTTCCTATTTTCTACAATTCAAAGAAACATGCTGTGATTAAATGATCTTCCTTTGATCATAGGTGGTACAAAATGTGAATACAGATAACTTAAAGACCTGAGCTAAATAAGAACTACTCATTAAGACGATGCTATTCTTACAGGTTTAAGCATTCACATTGTTGAACTAAAAGTTTTAAGCCTTTGAAACAATGAGTGAGAACGGTTTGATGGGAACATCAACTTGATTTGCTTTCAAAGACAAACAACAAATAATCCCAAGTCAGTTGCAGGAGCGACCATCTCTCTTGCCAGTTACGTACATACAGCAGCAATGATTCAGGCTGACTGGAAGAGGTGTGATACTGTGATTCTGTAATGTGTTGACTTAAATAAGAAGGACTAATGACAACTTACAATGAAGTCTTGAAGAAGTCTGTATTCTCATCTCTGAGGAGGACGGAGCGGCCACAGTGTTCGATTCACATTAATATCTGCACTCTGAAAACAAAAACAGATCACACCAAAATATGCTTTACTTACTGGAGACACTTGTTATAAATATTAATACTACATTTCTCCAGATACTTCGGTTTCCTCCCATCTCCAAAGACATGCTCGTTAGGCTGATTGGTGACGCTAACTTGACCTTAGGGGTGAGTGTGAGTGTGAATGGTTGTTTGTCATCTGTGCTGGTCCTGCAATTGGCTGGCGACCTGTCTGGAGTGTACCCTGCCTCTCGCCTGATGCCAGCTGGGATAGGCTCCAGCAACCCCCCGCAACCATAGTGAAGATTAAGTGGTATGGAAGATGAGATGAGACATTTCTTCATGTAACCCCTCAGAAGTTACAAAGACGCGATGAGTGTGTTTGTATTTAACACTTAACGTGTAATCTAGAGTAAGAAGTTCGGAGTTAATATTTAAACATTTACATCTAGAGGTTTGATTTAGTGACACTTCCCTTTTACACTCGGTCGGACAACAACTATTTATGGACTGAGAGTTAATTATAATGGATTAACTCTACCCAGAGAATAATAGAATAATTAATTCTACTAGTGTATGTCCAGTTTAACACCAAGAATTCAACTCTTCTTCCTAACAATGGAAGAGAGACAGACCATCATAACACTTGTATGTAGGTCTTTCCTACAGGGAAATTGCAAAGAAAGTCAAGGTGTCAGTGAGTACAGTTTTCTTCACCATTAAAAGACACTCAGAAACTGGGGGAAACTCTGACAGGAAGCAATCTGACAGACCCAAAGCCACAACTGAATCAGAGGACCAGTTTCTGAGAGTTAACAGCTTGCGTGATAGGTGGCTCACAGGACAACAGCTTCAAGCACAGCTTAATAGTAGTCGTAGTAAGCAAGTCTCAGTTTCAACTGTGAAGAGAAGACTTCGAGCTGCAGGTTTGACAGGATGAGTTGCAGCAAGAAAGCCATTGCTACGATGTCAGAATAAGACAAAGAGGCTCTCCTGGGCCACGAAACACCGCCATTAGACTACTGAAGACTGGAAGGTATTATGGGCTGATGAATCAAAATGTCAGATCTTCGGTTCGTCACGCAGGATGTTTGTACACCGTCGAGTAGGCGGGCACCCATTACTCTTCGGGCACCTGAAGTCATTTTGCAGCGGGTGTTACGGAAACTTTACTCGTCGCGCTGTTACTAACCACCCGAACACCTGCTTAACAAGCTGGAGGTGTGACGAGTCATGCACTTTGTAACCACAGATATAAAACGTGATAAGATGATGCTAATGGTTCGAAGTTGCTAGCTAGCGTGATAAAGTGGTGCTAACACTACATTGTACCTTACTGTTGCATGTTCTAATATTTGTGGTGCAAGTTTGAAAATAAATATATTTGCCAAACGTGACTACCTTCTTATTTCAGTAAAATGTATTTTCCAAGTATTTTTTTGTAGGATTATATAAGAATTATATTGGCACCTTTTAAGTGTTATGGGGTAACACTTGTGTAGTTAAGAAATAGTCCTCTGAGAGAGTTAATTGCTAACACTACATAAAAGTGTTAAAAAAAAACACTGGTTGGTGTTAGGTCGTGTTAAATTTAACTACAAGAGTCAAAGTTACACTAACTTAGTGTAAAGGCACCAACACTCAAAAAAGTGTTAAATTAACACTGAGGTGTGGACCCATATAGACAGTTTAAAAGTGTTAAGATCAACTCTTACAGTGTTGATTTGGGTATGCTGATTTTACTGTGTACTTTCTGCAGCACAATACTGTTCACCTGATGCTCATCAGGGTCTGGTACCACAGTGTGTTGCGACACTGCTTTCATGCAGACAGAGTGGAGGTTGTACCATTTCAAGCTATTCATTGGGCTTGCATGACTTGAATTGCAATAAATAACCAGACAAATAGGGTGTTCGAAAACTTTTGACCGATAGTGTATTTCAACATAGCACATCCAGCCCATAGGGTTACACTGGAGAATCTTCCCTCTGAGGTATCTAACAAGGCGCCCATGATTTGAGTTGGCCAGAGTCTCTCTCTAATATCAATAGCGCCACCAAATGGCAGTGTTCAAATTTACCATTTAGCATCAGGTCACCTTCAGATGCTTGGGCCCAAAACTCTCATTTTCAGCAGCCATCACGAAGTACATCAAGCCAGGTGCTGCCACCTAGTGTCGGGCATAGGTGTCAGGTTTCTCATCACACTCATCTTCCATACCGCTTAAAATTCACTAGGGTTGCGGGGGTTGCTGGAGCCCATCCCAGCTGGCATCTGTCGAGAGGCCGCCAGCCTATCGCAGGGCTAACACAGAGACAACAAATTCACACCTAGGGTCAAGTTAGCGTCACCAGTCAGCCTAACGAGCATGTCTTTGGAGATAAACCAGAGTAAAGTTGTGACTTGTAATTTGAGAGTCATTTATAGTGTACTAGACATAGTAACTACTATATTAGTAGTTACTATAAGACATTGTAATCCATATGAGTAATTGTCAACATACCTCTGCTTGTTCTTCAGGTGTCAGCAGTGTGTCAGGGCCGGCTGTGGATGGAACATAAACAGCTGTTCATGGTCTAATGAAGGAGTGGATAATGTAATTATCTTTCTTTTCATTTGAGCTTTCACAACTGTTACCACAACAACCACTCTTTTGGTATTTTAACATAAACATGTTTTAATATATTCACTTATCAAGTTAACAATGTGCCTTTATGCCTGAAGTTTCATCATACTTTGGAAGAATGTTTCCTAATTATGAAGGTACATTCGGCAGCCGAATTATCCATTCAAATCTTTGCATCTCTGAAATTTTATGGTTTTTAAAATACACCACTGTGCTACTAGTAAACTTGTCCATCGCAACTGGATTGTCTTATTTTCTAGTTCTGCACACGACTAAGAAACACATGTCAGATATAGCCTACTGAGTAAAATGTTACACTGTATTATACAACAATTGTTCTGTGGTTGAATATACCTTAGGTTGGCTGTGTGCAGTGTTTTGTTTTTATCTGACCAAACATTGGCTGCAGCAGGTTCTGGATCAGAGACTGTAAACCTTCTGAATCTATTCTCCCACTTCCTCCTGCAGGACAATGTTTGTCAAAAGTTGGAGCCTGGGATGAACTTTTCTGTGAGTCTGAACCTCCACTGTTACACACATTGTTCCTCCATTCAGTAAATGTTATACCATCAGTAGGGTGATGTTTTAAAGCTGATGTTTGTGTGTTTTATTTCTGTTAGAAGCCAGAAATCTCCTCCATCTCTCCCAGTGTTGTGTCTTTCTACGGTAGAAACCATGCCTAGTTGTCAGGTCAGAACCTCATTAATGTGACCAGAGTGAGGATCCAGACAGACCTGGACTGTACTCCACAAGAGTGAGACACTTTACAGACAACTAAGATCATGGCCACACTAGAAACTCATGTTTTCTCCACATCATTGTTATTGTGATGATGGTGAGTGTTGATGTGTTTCTCTCTCAGATCTCCTGTATGGAACAAGACTGGTGTGAGTCTGACGTTCCACATTCCCACTACAGGAAAGAAAGGTTTTGTTAAAGCATGCGTTCTACTGCCAGATGGCAGTTGCCACGGCAACGCTAAAATCACCTATCGATCAACACCATCCTGCACCGACATTGTACCAAGCAGCACCTGGGCCAGGTGGATTTGATTAGTTAATTTAATCGTGTTAACAAGATGCATAGTGGTAGGCCCTCCAAAAGAACCAGGGATAAATCCCTTCTCTCTGTTTGGCTACGGCTCCTTGTCCTGCAGTGGGAAGAGGAAGGTCACACTCATGGGGTCCCACTTGGAGTTTGTGAAAGGAATCACACACAGCCACAGACAGACGGAAGTCCAACTTCCCACAACCAGCAGCAGTCAGGTGGGTCTCTAGACATGATGTCCCTTTGTTACGTCACATTATATCATATGATATGATATCTGGCTCCATTACAGTACATTGTACTTATTTTTAAATTAAACTTAAAATGTATTTTTACATGAAAAAAAAATTTGCAGATAATTTTCAATTTTCAAATCCACATTTTGCTTTATAGTAACGTTGAGAAACTTCTTTAAACCTAAATACGGTTCCTGCAGTGGATTGTCTGTCCTGGTTGAACATCAGAAGAACTTCCCTTAGTTTCCTTTATTCTTACCCTTTGGAAAGAATTTTCTTGGTCACCAGAGCTCATCTCACATATTCCAGACTTCACTCTACTTTTGGTGTACCACAAGGTTCTATCTTAGATCCAGTTTTATTCTCCATCAAAGTGCTTCCAGTTGGCCAAATCATGCAGATGACAATCAGACATATTTTCCATGGATTGGGTGACTCCAACTTTAATCTGACTTGCTTTAGTCACCGTCATGCAAGCTAAACACAGATTCGATAATATATAACAGATGTAAATTCCCCACAGAAACTCTCCTATGACACACCTGCAGCTTTAAACCCTCAGACGACTTCTAGCAGCACTGTGTATTTGAAAGTAGCCAATCAATCCTTGGCCTGCTCCACAAAAATAACCTACTATCCAGACCCTGTGTTCACCACCTTCTCATCTATGAGGACAAGGGATGGGTCTCGCATCACCCTACAGGTACAACTTTCTTTTAAAAAACATTTTTTAATATATATATAGATATATATATTTATTTATTTATTTTTTTTAACAGATGAGCAAACATCAAGCATTTGTCATTTCATCATTTCAGAAAAAGGCAGATAAACTAGAGATGACAGCAGCAGAGCTGTTAGTGTGGGGTATTGAAGATGGAAAGAAATATCCTTGCATCATGAAAGAGAAAAAAACTGACAACCAGACTGACTTTTTCACCTGTGACATACAAAGCACATCCAGCTTTACATTTCAGCACATAGAGGTAAAACTTTCCTCTAAACTAGAAAATACTGGGTCAGACTTGAGCTAGTTTAGTTTTACTTTCAAATCGAGAAAATTTTCTTTTAAACTAAATTTATAAACACAGTAAATAGATAATTGACCTGAGGGCCTTTTGAGACTTTCCACTCTTTATTTCCTCTTCAACTGCAGGGGTCATTCTTGTTTTCTAGATAAAGTATGGGGGGCCAGACAGTGCTGCTAGGTCCTCTGCCTTTAGTTCATCAGGTCCTTCTTTATAGTGTGTTTTGATGCTGATACTTTGTGTCACAGGTGGTAAGTGATTTTGATCCCATCAACAGTTTTATGTCAAAGTATAAACTTGTACGTTGCATCATGTGCAGTTTTTTTCTGCTATTTTCTGTCTCAATCAGTAACTCTTCATCTTTCAGTGTTAGTGTTTATCTATCGTTGGCAAAGGAGAAAAGCACCGCTCAGAAAGAACGAAAGCTCTGACCATAGTTGCCTAGCTCTCCAGCCGTTCTCACAGGGAACAAGTAAAGGCCATTGACACTTTCTGATACTAAAGGCTATACAGGTTATACATATGAGTCACTGTATTTTAGGTGGAATATTAATATTAAGAACCATTCAAAAGTTTGTTATTACTCTGTACTTATTATAAGTTTTGACTTATTTTTTATATAATTGTTATATTCTTTTTACCAAGTGTGTACTTCTATATGCTTTTGAATGCATAAACTGAAATAAATGCTTATCCTATTACTATCTTGTAATTATTAAATACTTTTTAAATTGAGTATTTAGTATTGACAGTGTCATTTATTTCTTGGTTTTCCCTGAGTATTATATATTTTATTTTTACTAATGACCCCTTGTTTATGATATCTTTACAAATTGGGATTAGTGCCACCTGACCAGTTTGGCCTCTAATGCCATGGTGCAGAAGTGCAGCTCTTTTAGTGACTGTATTTTATACATTTTATAAACCATACATGAATAATGTTAAATTTTAAAAACAACAAAGGATGATTTGACTGCAATCTAATAAAATATCTGTTCTAGCTAAGTGATGCTTACGAGTTGATCAGTTTGGTGAATTGTTCAGGTGCTTTTACAATATTAAGCTTGGTTTTTTTTTAAACTTATACTTAAAACTGTATCTAAGCTTAAGTTAACCGGATAGGTGATGTATTAAAACAAGAAAATTTTACTTCATGGCTGTCAACTACATAAAGAAAAAAAGGACAAGTCTGACAGCTAAAAATCAACAAAGTGTGGTAACTTACAGATACTAAAAGAAAACTACCTGCCAAGCCGTCACTTTAAACACGTGTCCCAGTCTACCCTGAAGACCTGGTGCTGTTTTGAAGAAGATAATATAACAGCTGATTTAATTTAGCTGCTATTTGAAAAAAAATGAATTCAAACATGGTCAAACATTAAAATCATTAAAATTATTAAATACTAGTCTTAATTATTGTTGTCAAACATCTTTAGTTTAAATGTAATGCTATACTTCCGTGGACATTATCGCTTATTGTATGCAACAATCTAGAAAAAAAAACGAAAACATATTAAAAACTAAAAAAACGTGCCAGAGGAAGGTCCGGCAATAAGAACTGCGTCACACAACTGCGTCACACTCTCAAGTTAAACATGGCGGCTGATTAGCCCTCTGCTGACACTTGCTGCTCGTTTGTTAATTAACGTAAAACTGCAAAGAAGCGAATCAGACTACAGCAAGAAAATAACCACATGAGAAAACAGGAAGAAAAAAATCTGAAACATGCATACTTTATCCAGAGGAACACTGCAGGAATTACGAAACATTGTTTCAATGCTACCACAAGTAAGCAACACGTTATAATGTAGTTATACTCGTTGGGTCTTTAAATAATTTACATATAGTCGACATATTTTTATCAGTTGTTTCAATTTTATTTTGAAGTTTTACGTTTGAGAAAACAATGTTCTATAAACTGAAATGACTACAAGTAGAAAATAACCTACATGCACAAATGTAGGTATATCTATACCAACATATTTTCCCTTTCCCCAATAATAATAAAGACTCCCGTATCTCATCTGTATCTTACCATGAAAGTAGCCACAACTCACCTTGTGGCTACTTTCATGGTAAACGTCGAATATAGTCCCACGAGTCCGCTGTTTGAACCGTAATTGTTATCCTAAAAAATAAATTGTCTCTTGGCCAATGTATGTGAAGATGTTTATTTTTTTCTTTTTCTTTTGGGGGATATTTTGATGATATAAAGCAGTCTTGTGTTGAGTAAAGTTGGACTTGGAGTAAAAACTGCTGTACAGTGTCTGAACTTCACTGTCAGTCATGTCTAAAACTCATATACGTTTGTTTGGTCGTAGTCGTTCAAAGTATTTCATAGAGCAGAGAAAATAACTTCCCAGAACTGACACCAGATGTCGCCATCGCTTTACATTTGTCTGAACACGCCGAAGGGATGGGTGGACAGATGGAGGAAGTTGCATAAAGTTTGGAAACTTTATAATCGTTATCCTCAGCATGCACACTTTTTGTCGAATGAAGCTGTGTGGACTTTAAGAACGGTAGAAGAGTGATAAATGTTGAAAATAGTAATGCTGCTTTGTCATCATATATCAGAATTATTTAGAATGTCTGCTGGTTTTAGTTTCTTTCAGCGCGCTGCCTCCTCCCACTTTCAGCACTTCTCTTTTCAGAGTCGCGCTGCGCTTTTACGCGCGGCTCTAGAGACGCAGTGATCAGAGATCAGAGCGCTATGCAGAGCTTCATTGTCTGAGGGAATCCAGTCAGAGCTGGCACCGTTACTGGAAAATGATCGTGCTGCTCGTTCTGCTTTGTATTCTCTGGGGAGAACAGGGTCGGTGTCTGGAGGAGGATGGAGGAGGTTTCGCCTTCGATGCTGACATCCGCCACTTTTCAGTGGCCAACAACACGGTTTATATCGCTACAGAGGAGAAGCTGTACCAGCTGAGCCACGACCTGACTCTGATCCACAGTCTGACCCTGAGAGGAATCTTGATGCCCCGGTAAAAATCCGAAAAGGGTGATAAGTTTTGACCGGGTCTCTGAGAAGACTTTCTGGAACGCAACTTTCAGCATCAACTTATTATTACCATTTGTTAAGATGGCGCTCGGGTCATCTGCGGTAATAAGTATTTTTTCCTCTAACAATTTCTTCCTGTCTCTGTAAGTTTGTGGTGCAGATGTGACTTCAGGCAGCCTGCTACCAGCCAAGATTAATTCCACACAACCCACTTTGATACGTTGACAGCGCAAATAGTTTGTTTTGCTCTTTTATCATCATGTATATTTATCATACAGACCTCAGACCATAGAAATCCTCCTTTCCTCTAAATCTGAACCAGAAAAATAATAAGCATATTTCACAAAATCTTTTGTATAGTTTAGTGTGTATATGTTTCTGATTTATTTTATTTTATCTCATTCTATATTTGTTATGCAACAAACACCAAGGTAAATTCCTTGTATGTACACATATACTTGGCAATAAAGTTCTGAACGATTCTGAACATCATTTTCTAAAACTGAAATAAACAACCCAAGTATAAAAACAGTATGTATACATTTTATATTCTGTTTACACCACTTTTATAGAAGGCTAGTAGCACTGTAACTCTTCTTCCCACGGTGGCCTTTGATCCTTATCACAGTCACTCTCATACACTCTGAAAAAATGATTCATGGGGTTAGTAAGTAACGCTCAAAATCAAGAGCTTTTTGTGCATAAAAGAAAGTTTCTGTGTATGTATTATAATGAGTTGATAACTTAATTGAACGCGTTGGTCTATATGAAAAAGAATAGATAGTCCCAACTCAGTATTACATGAATTTTCAACTGATATTTCTGCCTTAATTCACGGCAGTGAATTTTCCGTCAGTCTGCGTCAGCCCCAGGGCAGCTGCGACTACTCATGTAATTTATCTACGATAAAGCGCTATATATTATTATTTTAACGTAATCAAAATTAAGTTTGTTTAACTTAAATAAGCTTGTGGAGGACAAGACAGATTATGTTGCTTGCACTAAAGTAATTGAGTTGGTCTAACTAAGTCTTGTAGCATGTATTTAATGCTAGATGAGTTGTAATAACTTAAAAAAAAATGAGCGACACGATTTTTTGAAGTGCAGTTAACAGGAAATGCGAGTTACGCAGGTAACGGACATGTGTCCAGACGTTTTCTTTTACAATTAGATATAGGTTCAGACAGGAAGTCCATCACATAGTGGACTATGAAAGAATGCGCATTAAATTAAGTATTTCCAGCCTTGTGTCGCGCCACACCTGTTACGTCTCAGTTCCCCACCAGTGAGGCGCGCCCCACACTTGAGAACTGACGTAGGGCGAGTTCGCGCTAAACTGGGTATTATCGTCTCTGAGTAAACTGAAAAGCAAGTCTATAGAAGGATGTCATTGCGACTGTTCCTGTCGCTCAGTGCCCTCCTTCCTCCCACTTCTCTTTTCAGAGCCGCGCTGCGCTTTTACGCGAGGCTTTAGAAACGCAGTGTCAGACATCAGGGCGCTATGCAAAGCTTCACTGTCTGTACCAGCTGAGCCACGATATGACTTTATAAATCTCAAACTGTGAAATTTCACAGTTGCAGCAGCAATTTACAGGCACTCAACACCATACGTACTGTATAACACAACATACTATATACAGGATATTAACATAATTACAAAAAAAAAAAAAAAAAGGTGAATTGAAAAAAGTCAATACAAAAGGAAAAAGAAATCATGTTCAGAGTGTTATCTGTCACGTATAGATGAGGAGCTGAACAGGCGTATGGCTTGGGGCAGGAAAGATTTCCTGTAGCGTTCTTTGAGACAACGGAGTTGTCTGAGTCTCTTGGAGAGCAAGCTCCATTGTCAGTCTATCATCTGGTGGAGAGGGTGGTCAGGGTTATCTATGATTAATAACAGTTTATTAAGTGTCCTCCTCTCCACCACCTCCTCAAAAGTTTCCTGTGTGCAGCCAATGACAGAGCCAGTCTTCCTGATCACTTAATTCAGTCTGTTGGTATCACTGGCTGCAATGCTGTTCCCCCAGAAAACAACAGCAGAGAAAAGGCTGGCCACAACAGACTGGTAGAAGATCTCCAGCATCTTATAACATACAGTGAAGTAGAGTCTCCTGCAGCCCTTCTTGTACACAGCTGTACTGTTGCTCCTCCAGTTCAGTCTGTTGTCGATGGTAACTCCCAGGTATCTGTACTCCTCCAGCACCTCCACATCCCTACCAAGGATGCTGAGGGGCTGAGGATCTGTTCCCTTCCTCCTGAAGTCAATCACCATCTCTTTGGTCTTGCCCACGTTAAGCAGCAGGTGATTCCTTCCAGTCCACCCCACAAATCCGTCCACCACTCGTTTATAATCCTCCTACTCCCGTCCACCTCTTACACACCCCACAACTGCAGAGTCATCAGAAACTTTCTCTGTGTGACACATGACTTGTGCTAAAAGTCAGTGGTGTATGAGGTGAACAGAAATGGAGCAAGCACAGTTCCCTGTGGGGCTCCCACACCACTCAGCACCACATCAGACAGGACACGGCCCAAACGCACGACCTGTGGCCTGTCTGATCCAGGAGGAGACAGGGTTCAAAGAGCTAAACCTGTTGAAGAACGTGTTAGGCTTGTTCACACGCTCCACGTTTCCTTCAGACAGCCTGTCTCTCCCCAGTTCATCTATCTGCTCTCCAACGTAAGAAGTGGCGCTAACAGCAACAAAGTCCGTCTCATTTGGCTTGAAAGGCGAAACAAGTAAAACCCAAACTCTCAAGTCTCTACGGGGCGCGACTCTCAGTGTCTCTGATGGTGAAGGCAGCAGACTTCTGGCCTCCTCGGTCATCCCAGCAAGAAAGATGCAATGAAATGAGATATACAGAATTAGCATTATGAACAAATATACAAAAAGTAGTTGGCAAAACAGTGTCCAAGGTGATGTAGTTTTCTGGCCAGTTGCATAGCAACCAACATTAATTTTGCTGTGGTGGTAACTGTAAATGAGAGGCTAAAATAAATATTTATATGAGATAGAGCAACAGGAACCTTGCTAATTATGATTTGATGATTTGCTATGATAGCCGCACTAAAAGGAAGTAGACTCTAATGAGTACAAATCTTTCATCAGTGAGGTTTTTCAGTGTTGTTGAGTGTGGTCTGGTTGTTAAATTACTCAAGTCAAACATGATTAGACATTTAGACATTAGAAATTCTCATAGCTGTTCTCTACTTGTTGTGAGTTTTCACTTAGACTTTCTTTCTAGTCCATGGCAGATCTGATAGTGTTACATCAAGTGCCATTTAGGAGCTTTACCCTCAGAATTTTCTACATTTCAGCATAAAAATTGTTCAAAACACAAGCAGATTCGCATGAAAGTCCAGAAAATATATAGAGAGAACTCAATCAAATGAAACAGAAGAGAAAATTTGTCATATCTGCAAGTTGCAAAATATGTGAACCTGTTTTCAGTATCTGCCGTGACCCTCTGGTGCAGTAATAACAGCTCAACTAAATGTTTCCGGTAACTGAAGGAATCTTAATCCTTTCCTCAGTTCTTAGATGTTGGTTGGTTTCCTCACGTTAATTTCTTGCTTCAGCTCCATCAGCACTTTGACTTGGAACAAGTCTGATTCTGTGAACTATTGTTGCATGTGTAGACAGAGTCTAATATGTAGGAGCTTACCATTCATTTTGCAAAAAAATCAAGAAACAACACAAATTTGTTTCTGAGCTTTTCATAGGCTGAAGTCAACATTAGTAAGTTGCTGTTCTAGTTACATGAGACTTCTCTTTTCCCAGGTGCACATTTGAAGACGACTGCCAAGATTCTGACTGGTTATCTATTCCTGATGATTCCACAGAGAAAATCATTTCTCACAAAGTTCTAAAGAACCCCAGTGGAGAGGTACAGGTTACACATTAACACTGTACAACTGTAACTATCAGTTATTTGTCACTCATCTCTCTTCCTTTCTCAGATCACACTAAAGATCCAGACCCACCTGACTATCAACTGGTCAGGGGATAACTTCCCACAATGCAACTGCAGCCTATCCCATGGCTCAATTCCTGCTGACGGTCAGTAACTTTAAATAAATAATCCAGTTTACTTCTAATCTCACAGTCAAGGAGGAGTTGTAGATGTTATGCTGACATGAATCAGACCTGTTCATTAATTTACAACATTTCCCACCAACCAGTTGACAAATCTGCGTTTTCATGTGTCAGAGGTCAAGACTCTGAAGTTCATCATATTATTTTCTCTAACAGGCCTGGATGTCACTGTAAAGATGAGACTTGGGAAGACGAACCTTTCAGAGCGTCTGAAGCTAACCAACTGCTCTGACATCAGTGGACCTCCAACTTCTGTCTTGCAAGTTCGTTCCTATTTTCTAAAATTCAAAGAAACATGATGTGATTAAACTATATATATCATAGAAATAATGGAAGGTTAAAATCAGTTCCCTTCTTCTTGATAAAAGTCTAAAAAGCTTCATCAGTTGACCATAGTCAGTGTTTTGTCATCATTAAAGATATTTGATTGTAAACTATATTATTATATACTAATGTAATTTTATGTGTCTTAGATCCATATATTAGTTTTTTATGGTCCTGACTACCAACATCAGTATGTGTTTGTTTGTTCTTCAGGTGTCAGCAGTGTATCAAGGCTGGATGTGGATGGAACATAAATGGATGTTCATGGTCTAATGAAGGAGTGGATAATGTAATAATGACTATTGTTATCTCCTTATCTGATGTGTTAAAATGCTCCATCAATCCAATATTATTAAGTCATTTCTACACAAGTTATCATGTTGTACGAGAGAGTGAGACTTCATGAAGAAGACAAATGCTCGTTAAACGTGAAATCTCTCTGTCTCTAGTTAAGCACAAACTAAACAAGCACAAAATATACATGAACTAGTTTTTGATCTAAGCCAACATTAGCCACAATAAAACCTGAACAGACTCTAATAGTAACTTTACAGCTCTGAATCTATTCTCCCACTTCCTCCTGCAGGACAGTGTTTGTCAAAAGTTGGAGCCTGGGATGAACTTTTCTGTGAGTCTGAACCTCCACTGTTCCACACATTGTTCCTCCATTCAGTAAATGTTATAACATCAGTAGGGTGATGTTTTAAAGCTGATGTTTGTGTGTTTTATTTCTGTTAGAAGCCAGAAATCTCCTCCATCTCTCCCAGTGTTGTGTGTTTCTACGGTAGAAACCATGCCTTGTTGTCAGGTCAGAACCTCATTAATGTGACCAGAGTGAGAATCCAGACAGACCTGGACTGTACTCCACAAGAGTGAGTCACTTTACAGACAACTAAGATCATGGCCACACTAGAAACTCATGTTTTCTCCACATCGTTGTTATTGTGATGATGGTGAGTGTTGATGTGTTTCTCTCTCAGATCTCCTGTATGGAACAAGACTGGTGTGAGTCTGACGTTCCACATTCCCACTACAGAAAAGAAAGGTTTCGTCAAAGCATGCGTTCTACTGCCAGATGGCAGTTGCCACGGCAACGCTAAAATCACCTATCGATCAACACCATCCTGCACTGACATTGTACCAAGCAGCACCTGGGCCAGGTGGGTTTGACTGAGATTTTTACTTTCCTAGAAAAACATCCTAACACAGAATTCAGATGCAGAATTTCCTAAAGCTACAGTGTTACAGAAAAGGTTTTGATGAACTAAATCCATAGTTCATGTCAGGTTTTGGTGACAGTTTCTCCATTTCAATAAACAAGCTAAAACATCACAAGCTAGTTGTCTTTTGGTGTTTTCTTCCAACAGTGACAGCTTCCAAAAAGTGCAGCTAAGACTCACGTACGCTATTTTAGGAGCTTCCTCCTAATGCTTTGTCACCAACTTCAAGAGTTTGCTGACAATGTTAGCAAAGCATGAGAGAGTCATCTGGTGGTACCACTTCTCTTTTCAGTCACAGGAAATAAAAGCCATTTTATCTTCTCTGTTTGTGCACACAGCTTTAAAATACAGAACAGTCATATAAATATGTGATAAAATATAATCACATAGGCTTTGGTTTGTCACCAACATATATAGAGACTAAAATGTAATGCAAGTTTTATGCCAATGTCATTGTGACTCTGTTTTTCTTGAAGAGGAACAAAGGTTTTTCTCCAGTTTAGCATTGTAATTTATCGTCATCGTCCATGAAGAATCACTACAGTTTTCATTATGATGGCTTATCAGTCAGATCCACTATTTAATCTTCCAGCTGTGAACAGCTCATGTTTCTGAAGTCAGTTCTTAAAGGAACCAAGAGTTGGTCAGTCTGTATTTTGCTTTGCTTTATGCATAGCCAAATATTTGTCTTTTGGTCCACCATTCACTTTGGATCAAAGCTGAATATCTAAAAACCTGAGCTGTCATAATATCTGCCAATAAACATATATAATCAGTGTGATATTAGGGTATCACCAGAGGAAAATGAAAAGCTTTTCTCTGAGATCAATTTTGTGTTCAGCTCAGTTTCTTCTGATTGACTGTTGTTCCATGTCCTGCAGTGGGAAGAGGAAGGTCACACTCATGGGGTCTCACTTGGAGTTTGTGGAAGGAATCACACACAGCCACGGCCAGACGGAAGTCCAACTTCCCACAACCAGCAGCAGTCAGGTGGGTCTTTAGACACGATGTCCCTTTGTTACGTCACATCATGTCATATGATATGATATCTGGTTCCATTACAGTACATTGTATTTAATTGTGAATTAAATACAAAGTAAAGTAAACTTAAAATGTATTTTTAAATAAAATAAAATAAAAATATATTTGCAGGTAATTGTAAGAGTTTTGATTATAAATTCAATGGGTCCTTAGAAAGTGGAATTTTTTCAAACATGCTGTAGGTCAACCTAATCTTAAACCATCTTGATGATATTACACCAATCGCTAGATGTTTAAAAGATGTGTGTACATTTGTAAATGTTCAAATCCACATTTTGCTTTATAGTATCTTTAGGAAGTTTCTTAAAACCCTAAATGCAGTTTATGCAGTGCATTGTCTGTCCTGGTTGGGCATCAAAGGAACTTCCTTCTTTTATTCTTACCCTTTTGAAAGAACTTTCTTGACAACTTCCAGACTTCACACTACTTTTGGTGTACCACAAGGTTCAATTTTAGGTCCAATTTTATTCTCCATCAAAGTGCTTCTACTTGGCCAAATCATGCAGATGACAATCAGACGTATTATCCACTGATTGGGTGACTGCACTGCTTTTTACTTTTCTTAACTTTAATCTGACTTGCTTTGGTCATCATCACTGTCATGCAAGCCAAACACAGATTCAATAATATATAAGTGTTTTACTTCTGTTCTTAGGCAGAGGAGAGAAGTGTTGGTTGAAGTGTAGTTGCATGTCCCATCACCTCTTACCTGCTGTTGGCTAGGCTAGTTAGCTGGTGTCTTCTTGTTGGTTGCTAGTTGGTAGCTGACTGCTAGCCTGCTGGTCGGTTTTTCAATTGGACTAAGCTTCTAAATGTGTTTTGCCTGAACATGCACAAGGGATTGTAACATCATTGTTAACAACATTGTTAACAGATGTAAATTCCCCACAGAAACTCTCCTACGACTACGAAATGTTGTTGTGTTACATCATATCTTATCTTGTGTTACATCATATCCGCATTACTCTTTTTTGCACCTTTATATCTCAACAAGTCAAATTACATTACATTAGAATATTCCACGTCACATCATCTTCTAGCATTATTAACTGAAGCATGTTAATCGCAGTTGTTGTAAACATGTGTGTCCATGTGTCATCATGGTATTTCAAGTCCTTTTTTATGATGTGTAAATTCCCTACAGGTTTTATCCTATGACACACCTGCAGCTTTAAACCCTCAGACGACTTCTAGCAGCACTGTGTATTTGAAAGTAGCCAATCAATCCTTGGCCTGCTCCACAAAAATAACCTACTATCCAGACCCTGTGTTCACCAGCTTCTCATCTATGAGGACAAGGGATGGGTCTCGCATCACTATACAGGTACAACTTTTTTTTTAGCATTTTTTAATATATATATTTTTTTTAACAGATGAGCAAACTTCAAGCATTTGTCATTTCATCATTTCAGAAAAAGGCAGATAAACTAGAGATGACAGCAGCAGAGCTGTTAGTGTGGGGTATTGAAGATGGAAAGAAATACCCTTGCATCATAGAAGAGAAAGAAACTGACAACCAGACTGACTTTTTCACCTGTGACATACAAAGCACATCCAGCTTTACATTTCAGCACATAGAGGTAAAACTTTCCTCTAAACTAGAAAATACTGGGTCAAATTTGAGCTAGTTTAGTTTTACTTTCAAAGAGAGAAATTTACTTTTAACTATTGATAAACACAGTAAATAGATATTTGACTGAGGGCTCTTTTGAGACTTTCCACTCCTTTATTTCCTTTTCAATAGCAGTGTCATTCTTGTTTTCTAGATAAACTATGGTGGCCAGACAGTGCTGCGAGGTCCTCTGCCTTTAGTTCATCAGGTCCTTCTGATAGTGCGTTTGATGCTGATACCTTGTGTCATAGGTGGTAAGTGATTTTGATCCATCAACAGTTTATATCAAACTTGCATGTTGCCTAGTCATTGTTTTCTGCTATTTTCTACTGAGATCTTGGAGAATAAATACTGATTTAGATATTTTCCTGTTCCACTTAATAGAGGAAATTGTATTTTTCTGCTCGGTCTCAATCAGTAACTCTTCATCTTTCAGTGTTAGTGTTTATCTATCGCTGGCAAAGGAGACGCACCGCTGAGATGAACATGCTCTGACCACAGATGCCTAGCTCTCCATCCGTTCTCACAAGGAACAAGTTCACCAGCTGCCTACACATTTGTATTAAAAGGCTTCTTTATTTTCAATAAGTATTTTTTCTTCTAACATTTTCTTCCTGTCTCTGTAAGTTTGTGGTGCAGATGTGACTTCAGGCAGCCTGCTACCAGCCAAGATTAATTCCACACAACCCTCTCTTTGCTCTTTTATCATCATGTATATTTATCATACAGACCTCAGACCACAGAAATCCTCCTTTCCTCTAAATCTGAACCAGAAAAATAATAAGCATATTTCACAAAATCTTTTGTATATTTAGTGTGTATATGTTTCCGATTTATTTTATTTTATCTCATTCTATATTTTTTATGCAACAAACACCAAGGTAAATTCCTTGTATGTACACATATACTTGGCAATAAAGTCTTTTGTGATTCTGAACATCATTTTCTAAAACTGAAATAAACAACCCAAGTATAAAAACAGTATGTATACATTTTATATTCTGTATATGGGCAGATTAAAAAAATGAAAAAAATTAAAACAAATCAAATTGTTTTCTGCAGACTCCACCAGATTCTTGTTCTACACATCCCCAGCTACCACTGTAGTGATTTTCAACTTAATTCACTGCATCATTTTCTGAAAATGTGATGTTGAATTCATACCCAATGAATGATGTATATGGGCAGATTTTAAAAAAAAAAAATTATAAATAAATAAATAAATCAAATTGTTGAAAATTTGTTGGTAGCTGGGGACATGTAGAACAAGAATCTGGTGGAGTTTGCAGAAAACTATTAGTTTATTTTTTTTTAATAATTTTTTTAATCTGCCCATATACATCATTCATGGAGCCTATATCAACACGAGTTTACTTGAAAATGATGCAGTGAATTAAGTTGAAAATCACCACAGTGGTAGCTGGGGATGTGTAGAACAAGAATCTGGTGGAGTTTGCAGAAAACAATTTGTTTTGTTTTTTTAATAATTTTTTTTTAATCTGCCCATGTGCATCATTCATTGAGCCAAAGTCAACACGAGTTTATCTGAAAATGATGCAGTGAAATATGTTGAAAATCTCTACAGTGGTAGCTGGGGACGTGTAGAAGAAGAATCTGGTGGAGTTTGCAGAAAACAATTTGATTAGTTTTTTAATTATTTTTTTAATCTGCTCATATACATCATTCATTGAGCATACTTTCAACACAAGTTTACTTGAAAATTATGCAGTGAATTAAGTTGAAAATCACCACAGTGGTAGCTGGGGATGTGTAGAACCAGAATCTGGTGGAGTTTGCAGAAAACAATTTGTTTTGTTTTTTAATTATTTTTTTAATCTGCCCATATACATCATTCATTGGATAAGAATTCAACATCACATTTTCAGAAAGTGATGCAGTGAAATAAATTGAAAATCACCACAGTGGTAGCTGTAGAGTATGCGGAAAACAATTTGATTCTTTTCTTAATTAAGTTTTCAAATCTGACTATGCAGAAATGAGTTGGATTCTGAATTTTGCTTCAATAATTATGTTCTGTCACTTAGTTTTAATCATTAAATATAATGTAGTAAAATAACAACAAAGTAATGACTGATATATGTATTTCAACAAGTGAAAATAAGAAGAAAAATATA
>NC_061791.1:20180451-20211357 GCF_022458985.1 Mugil cephalus | reverse complement strand
AATGAATGATGTATATGGGCAGATTAAAAAAATAATTAAAAAACCAAAACAAATTGTTTTCTGCAAACTCCACCAGATTCTTCTTCTACACGTCCCCAGCTACCACTGTAGAGATTTTCAACATATTTCACTGCATCATTTTCAGATAAACTCGTGTTGACTTTGGCTCAATGAATGATGCACATGGGCAGATTAAAAAAAATTATTAAAAAAACAAAACAAATTGTTTTCTGCAAACTCCACCAGATTCTGGTTCTACACATCCCCAGCTACCACTGTGGTGATTTTCAACTTAATTCACTGCATCATTTTCAAGTAAACTTGTGTTGAAAGTATGCTCAATGAATGATGTATATGAGCAGATTAAAAAAATAATTAAAAAAACTAATCAAATTGTTTTCTGCAAACTCCACCAGATTCTTCTTCTACACGTCCCCAGCTACCACTGTAGAGATTTTCAACATATTTCACTGCATCATTTTCAGATAAACTCGTGTTGAATTTGGCTCAATGAATGATGCACATGGGCAGATTAAAAAAAATTATTAAAAAAACAAAACAAATTGTTTTCTGCAAACTCCACCAGATTCTTGTTCTACACATCCCCAGCTACCACTGTGGTGATTTTCAACTTAATTCACTGCATCATTTTCAAGTAAACTCGTGTTGAAATAGGCTCCATGAATGATGTATATGGGCAGATTAAAAAAATTATTTAAAAAAATAAACTAATAGTTTTCTGCAAACTCCACCAGATTCTTGTTCTACATGTCCCCAGCTACCAACAAATTTTCAACAATTTGATTTATTTATTTATTTATAATTTTTTTTTAAATCTGCCCATATACATCATTCATTGGGTATGAATTCAACATCACATTTTCAGAAAATGATGCAGTGAATTAAGTTGAAAATCACTACAGTGGTAGCTGGGGATGTGTAGAACAAGAATCTGGTGGAGTCTGCAGAAAACAATTTGATTTGTTTTAATTTTTTTCATTTTTTTAATCTGCCCATATACAGAATATAAAATGTATACATACTGTTTTTATACTTGGGTTGTTTATTTCAGTTTTAGAAAATGATGTTCAGAATCACAAAAGACTTTATTGCCAAGTATATGTGTACATACAAGGAATTTACCTTGGTGTTTGTTGCATAAAAAATATAGAATGAGTTAAAATAAAATAAATCGGAAACATTAAACACTAAATATACAAAAGATTTTGTGAAATATGCTTATTATTTTTCTGGTTCAGATTTAGAGGAGAGGAGGATTTCTGTGGTCTGAGGTCTGTATGATAAATATACATGATGATAAAAGAGCAAAACAAACTATTTGCGCTGTCAACGTATCAAAGTGGGTTGTGTGGAATTAATCTTGGCTGGTAGCAGGCTGCCTGAAGTCACATCTGCACCACAAACTTACAGAGACAGGAAGAAAATGTTAGAAGAAAAAATACTTATTGAAAATAAAGAAGCCTTTTAATACAAATGTGTAGGCAGCTGGTGAACTTGTTCCTTGTGAGAACAGATGGAGAGCTAGGCATCTGTGGTCAGAGCTCATTCATCTGAGCGGTGCGTCTCCTTTGCCAGCGATAGATAAACACTAACACTGAAAGATGAAGAGTTACTGATTGAGACCGAGCAGAAAAATACAATTTCCTCTATTAAGTGGAACAGGAAAATATCTAAATCAGTATTTATTCTCCAAGATCTCAGTAGAAAATAGCAGAAAACAATGACTAGGCAACATGCAAGTTTGATATAAACTGTTGATGGATCAAAATCACTTACCACTTATGACACAAGGTATCAGCATCAAACGCACTATCAGAAGGACCTGATGAACTAAAGGCAGAGGACCTAGCAGCACTGTCTGGCCACCATACTTTATCTAGAAAACAAGAATGACACTGCTACTGAAAAGGAAATAAAGGAGTGGAAAGTCTCAAAAGAGCCCTCAGTCAAATATCTATTTACTGTGTTCATCAATAGTTAAAAGTAAATTTCTCTATTTGAAAGTAAATCTAAACTAGCTCAAGTCTGACCCAGTATTTTCTAGTTTAGAGGAAAGTTTTACCTCTATGTGCTGAAATGTAAAGCTGGATGTGCTTTGTATGTCACAGGTGAAAAAGTCAGTCTGGTTGTCAGTTTCTTTCTCTTCTATGATGCAAGGGTATTTCTTTCCATCTTCAATACCCCACACTAACAGCTCTGCTGCTGTCATCTCTAGTTTATCTGCCTTTTTCTGAAATGATGAAATGACAAATGCTTGAAGTTTGCTCATCTGTTAAAAAAAATATATATATTAAAAAATGCTAAAAAACCTTGTGGTACACCAAAAGTAGAGGGAAGTCTGGAATATGTGAGATTAGCTCTGGTGACCAAGAAAGTTCTTTCCAAAGGGTAAGAATAAAAGAAACTAAGGGAAGTTCTTCTGATGTCCAACCAGGACAGACAATGCACTGCATAAACTGCATTTAGGTTTAAAGAAGTTTCAAAGATACTGTGAAGCTAAACGTGGATGTGAAAATTGACAATTACCTGCAAAAATATTTTTATTTAGTTTTATTTTAAAATACATTTTAAGTTTAATTTACCTGGCCCACCTGACTGCTGCTGGTTGTGGGAAGTTGGACTTCCGTCTGGCCGTGGCTGTGTGTGATTCCTTCCACAAACTCCAAGTGGGACCCCATGAGTGTGACCTTCCTCTTCCCACTGCAGGACATGGAGCAGTAGCCAATCAGAGAGAAGGGATTTATCCCTGGTTCTTTTGGAGGGCCTACCACTGTGCATCTTGTTAACACGATTAAATAAACTAATCAAACCCACCTGGCCCAGGTGCTGCTTGGTACAATGTCGGTGCAGGATGGTGTTGATCTATAGGTGATTATAGCGTTGCCGTGGCAACTGCCATCAGGCAGTAGAACGCATGCTTTGACAAAACCTTTCTTTTCTGTAGTGGGAATGTGGAACGTCAGACTCACACCAGTCTTGTTCCATACAGGAGATCTGAGAGAGAAACACATCAACACTCACCATCATCACAATAACAACGATGTGGAGAAAACATGAGTTTCTAGTGTGGCCATAATCTTAGTTGTCTGTAAAGTGACTCACTCTTGTGGAGAACAGTCCAGGTCTGTCTGGATCCTCATTCTGGTCACATTAATGAGGTTCTGACCTGACAACAAGGCATGGTTTCTACCGTAGAAAGACACAACACTGGGAGAGATGGAGGAGATTTCTGGCTTCTAACAGAAATAAAACACACAAACATCAGCTTTAAAACATCACCCTACTGATGTTATAACATTTACTGAATGGAGGAACAATGTGTGTAACAGTGGAGGTTCAGACTCACAGAAAAGTTCATCCCAGGCTCCAACTTTTGACAAACACAGTCCTGCAGGAGGAAGTGGGAGAATAGATTCAGAAGGTTTACAGTCTCTGTACAGTTGATCCAGAACCTGCTGCAGCCAATGTTTGGTCAGATAAAAACAAAACACTGCACACAGCCAACCTAAAGTATATTCAACCACAGAACAATTGTTGTATAATACAGAACCAGAAAATAAGACAATCCAGTTGCGATGGACAAGTTTACTGGTAGCACAGTGGTGTATTTTAAAAACCATAAAATTTCAGAGATGCAAAAATTTGAATGGATAATTCAGCTGCCGAATGTACCTTCATAATTAGGAAACAGGTAGTCTACAGCTGGATATTCTTCCAAAGTATGATGAAACATTAGTCATGAAGGCACATTGTTAACTTGATAAGTGAATATATTAACACTTGTTTATATTAAAATACCAAAAGAGTGGATTTAAAGAGTATGTTCTTAATAGATCAAAAGAAAATGAATAAAATTATTCTTGTAGATCAACAAATACAAATACAACAGTTGTGAAAGCTCAAATGAAAAGAAAGATAATTACATTATCCACTCCTTCATTAGACCATGAACAGCTGTTTATGTTCCATCCACAGCCAGCCCTGATACACTGCTGACACCTGAAGAACAAGCAAATGTATGTTGACAATTACTCATATAGATCACAATGTCTTATAGTAACTACTAATATAGTAGTTACTATGTCTAGTACACTGTAAATGACTCTCAAATTACAAGTCACAACTTTGTGATCATCTTTCATAAATGAAATGATCCCCGCGACCCTAGTGAATATCAAGCGGTATGGAAGATGAGACGAAATGAGATGAGTGTGATGAGAAGCCTGACACCTATGCCCGACACTAGGTGGCAGCACCTGGCTTGATGTACTTCGTGATGGCTGCTGAAAATGAGAGTTTTGGGCCCAAGCATCTGAAGGTGACCTGATGCTAAATGGTAAATTTGAACACTGCCATTTGGTGGCGCTATTGATATTAGAGAGAGAGTTTGGCCAACTGAAATCATGGGCGCCTTGTTAGATACCTCAGAGGGAAGATTCTCCAGTGTAACTCTATGGGCTGGATGTGCTATGTTGAAATACACTACTATTATACAAAAAAGCCTTTTTCTGGGAACATGAAGTGGGTTAACAATTTAAAGCTGTTCTGCAGCAATGAAGGTTGAATCAGCCTTGAAAGCTGGTGCTACTAATTCCTACAGGTGTTCCAACTTTTCTGGATTACTTACAACCCCCTCTGTCTGCATGAAAGCAGTGTTGCAACACACTGTGGTACCAGACCCTGATGAGCATCAGGTGAACAGTATTGTGCTGCAGAAAGTACACAGTAAAATCAGCATACCCAAATCAACACTGTAAGAGTTGATCTTAACACTTTTAAACTGTCTGTATGGGTCCACACCTCAGTGTTAATTTAACACTTTTTTGAGTGTTGGTGCCTTTACACGAAGTTAGTGTAAATTTGACTCTTCTTGTAGTTAAATTTAACACGACCTAACACCAACCAGTGTTTTTTTAACACTTTTATGTAGTGTTAGCAATTAACTCTCTCAGAGGACTATTTCTTAACTACACAAGTGTTACCCCCACAACACGTAAAAGGTGCCAATATAATTCTTATATAATCCTACAAAAAAAAACTTGGAAATTTACTGAAATAAGAAGGTAGTCACGTTTGGCAAAAACATTTATTTTCAAACTTGCATCAGAAATATTAGAACATGCAACAGTAAGGCACAATGTAGCATTAGCACCACTAATCACAAGTACGTGACTCGTCTCACTCAGACAAAACGTCGTCATTTTGCAGCGGTGAGCCACAGAAACTTCACTCGTCGCACTGTTATTAACCACCTAAACACCTGCTTAATGAGTTAGAGGTTAGCAAGTAAAGACTATTTTGGTGTGATCTGTTTTTGTTTTTAGAGTGCAGATATTAATGTAAATTGAACACTGTGGCCGCTCCGTCCTCCTCAGAGATGAGAATACAGACTTCTTCAAGACTTCATTTGTAAGTTGTCGTTAGTCCTTCTTATTTAAGTCAACACAGTACAGGATCACAGTATCACACCTCTTCCAGTCAGCCTGAATCATTGCTGCTGTATGTACGTAACTGGCAAGAAAGATGGTCGCTCATGCAACTGACTTGAGATTATTTGTTGTTTCTTTGAAAACAAATCGAGTTGATGTTCCCATCAAAACGTTCTCACTAATTGTTTCAAAGGCTTAACACTTTTAGTTCAACAATTTGAATGCTTAAACCTGTAAGGATAGCATTGTCTTAATGAGTAGTTCTTATTTAGCTCAGGTCTTTAAGTTATCTGTATTCACATTTTGTACCAACTATGATCAAAGGAAGATAGTTTAATCACAGCATGTTTCTTTGAATTGTAGAAAATAGGAATGAACTTACAAGACAGAAGTTGGAGGTCCACTGATGTCAGAGCAGTTGGTTAGCTTCAGACGCTCTGAAAGGTTTGTCTTCCCAAGTCTCATCTTTACAGTGACATCCAGGCCTGTTAGAGAAAATAATGTGATGAACTTCAGAGTCTTGACCTCTGACACGTGAAAACACAGATTTGTCAACTGGTTGGTGGGAAATGTTGTAAATTAATGAACAGGTCAAACAGGTGTCCACAGTCCACCCACAGTCAGGTGGGTCTGGATCTTTAGTGTGATCTGAGAAAGGAAGAGAGATGAGTGACAAATAACTGATAGTTACAGTTGTACAGTGTTAATGTGTAACCTGTACCTCTCCACTGGGGTTCTTTAGAACTTTGTGAGAAATGATTTTCTCTGTGGAATCATCAGGAATAGATAACCAGTCAGAATCTTGGCAGTCGTCTTCAAATGTGCACCTGGGAAAAGAGAAGTCTCATGTAACTAGATGGAAGCAACTTACTAATGTTGACTTCAGCCTATGAAAAGCTCAGAAACAAATTTGTGTTGTTTCTTGATTTTTTTGCAAAATGAATGGTCGTTAAGCTCCTACATATTAGACTCTGTCTACACATGCAATAATAGTTCACAGAATCAGACTTTTTCCAAGTCAAAGTGCTGATGGAGCTGAAGCAAGAAATTAACGTGAGGAAACCCACCAACATTCTGAGATTTCTGAGGGTAAAGCTCTTAAATGGCACTTGATGTAACACTATCAGATCTGCCATGGACTTAACAAAGAAAGTCTAAGTGAAAACTCACAACAAGTAGAGAACAGCTATGAGAATTCTAATGTCTAAATGTCTAATCATGTTTGACTTGAGTAATTTAACAACCAGACCACACTCAACAACACTGAAAAACCTCACTGATGAAAGATTTGTACTCATTAGAGTCTACTTCCTTTTAGTGCGGTTATCATAGCAAATCATCAAATCATAATTAGCAAGGTTCCTGTTCCTCTATCTCATATAAATATTTATTTTAGCCTCTCATTTACAGTTACCACCACAGCAAAATTAATGTTGGTTGCTATGCAACTGGCCAGAAAACCACATCACCTTGGACACTGTTTTGCCAACTACTTTTTGTATATTTGTTCATAATGCTAATTCTGTATATCTCATTTCATTGCATCTTTCTTGCTGGGATGACCGAGGAGGCCAGAAGTCTGCTGCCTTCACCATCAGAGACACTGAGAGTTTCATCCTGTAGAGACTTGAGAGTTTGGGTTTTACTTCTTTCGCCTTCAAGCCAAATGAGACGGACTTTGTTGCTGTTAGCGCCACTTCTTACGTTGGAGAGCAGATAGATGAACTGGGGAGGAACAAGGAATCACCTGCTGCTTAACGTGGGCAAGACCAAAGAGATGGTGATTGACTTCAGGAGGAAGGGAACAGATCCTCAGCCCCTCAGCATACTTGGTAGGGATGTGGAGGTGCTGGAGGAGTACAGATACCTGTACTTCTTGTACAGCTGTGTACAAGAAGGGCTGCAGCAGACTCTACTTCACTGTATTCACTGTACTGATGCTGGAGATCTTCTACCAGTCTGTTGTGGCCAGCCTTTTCTCTGCTGTTGTTTTCTGGGGGAACAGCATTGCAGCCAGTGATACCAACAGACTGAATTAAGTGATCAGGAAGACTGGCTCTGTCATTGGCTGCACACAGGTAACTTTTGAGGAGGTGGTGGAGAGGAGGACACTTAATAAACTGTTATTAAACATAGATAACCCTGACCACCCTCTCCACCAGATGATAGACTGACAATGGAGCTTGCTCTCCAAGAGACTCAGACAACTCCATTGTCTCAAAGAACGCTACAGGAAATCTTTCCTGCCCCAAGCCATATGCCTGTTCAGCTCCTCATCTATACGTGACAGATAACACTCTGTACATTATTTCTTTTTCCTTTTCTATTGACTTTTTTCAATTCACCTTTTTTTTTTTTTTTTTTGTAATTATGTTAATATCCTGTATATAGTATGTTGTGTTATACAGTACGTATGGTGTTGAGTGCCTGTAAATTGCTGCTGAAACTGTGAAATTTCACAGTTTGAGATTTATAAAGTCATATCGTGGCTCAGCTGGTACAGACAGTGAAGCTTTGCATAGCGCCCTGATGTCTGACACTGCGTTTCTAAAGCCTCGCGTAAAAGCGCAGCGCGGCTCTGAAAAGAGAAGTGGGAGGAAGGAGGGCACTGAGCGACAGGAACAGTCGCAATGACATCCTTTTATAGACTTGCTTTTCAGTTTACTCAGAGACGATAATACCCAGTTTAGCGTGAACTCGCCCTACGTCAGTTCTCAAGTGTGGGGCGCGCCTCACTGGTGGGGAACTGAGACGTAAAAGGTGTGGCGCGACACAAGGCTGGAAATACTCAATTTAATGCGCATTCTTTCGGAATCCATTATGTGATGGACTTCTTGTCTGAACCTATATCTAATTCTAAAAGAAAACATCTGGACAGCTGTCCGTTACCTGCGTAACTCACATTTCCTGTTAACTGCACTTCAAAAAACGTGTCGCTCAACGTAAAACTTTGGACATTTTTTAAGTTATTACAACTCATCTAGCATTAAATACATGCCACAAGACTTAATTAGACCAACTCAATTACTTTAGTGCCAGCAACATAATCTGTCTTGTCCTCCACGAGCTTATTTAAGTTAAACAAACTTAATTTTGATTACGTTAAAATAATAATATATAGCGCTTTATCGTAGATAAATTACACGAGTAGTCACAGCTGCCCTGTTCACTGCCTTTAATTAAGGCAGAAATATCAGTTGAAAATTCATGTAATACTGAGTTGGGACTATCTATTCTTTTTCATATAGACCAACGCGTTCAATTAAGTTATCAACTCATTATAATACATACACATAACAAACTTTCTTTTATGCAGAAAAAGCTCTTGATTTTGAGCGTTACTTACTAACCCCATGAATCATTTTTCAGAGTGTATGAGAGTGACTGTGATAAGGATCAAAGGCCATCGTGGGAAGAAGAGTTACAGTGCTACTAGCCTTCTATAAAAGTGGTGTAAACAGAATATAAAATGTATACATACTGTTTTTATACTTGGGTTGTTTATTTCAGTTTTAGAAAATAATGTTCAGAATCACAAAAGACTTTATTGCCAAGTATATGTGTACATACAAGGAATTTACCTTGGTGTTTGTTGCATAAAAAATATAGAATGAGATAAAATAAAATAAATCAGAAACATATACACACTAAATATACAAAAGATTTTGTGAAATATGCTTATTATTTTTCTGGTTCAGATTTAGAGGAAAGGAGGATTTCTGTGGTCTGAGGTCTGTATGATAAATATACATGATGATAAAAGAGCAAAACAAACTATTTGCGCTGTCAACGTATCAAAGTGGGTTGTGTGGAATTAATCTTGGCTGGTAGCAGGCTGCCTGAAGTCACATCTGCACCACAAACTTACAGAGACAGGAAGAAAATGTTAGAAGAAAAAATACTTATTGAAAATGAAGAAGCCTTTTAATACAAATGTGTAGGCAGCTGGTGAACTTGTTCCTTGTGAGAACGGATGGAGAGCTAGGCATCTGTGGTCAGAGCATGTTCATCTCAGCGGTGCGTCTCCTTTGCCAGCGATAGATAAACACTAACACTGAAAGATGAAGAGTTACTGATTGAGACCGAGCAGTATCAGTATTTATTCTCCATCTCTATAGAAAATAGCAGAAAACAATGACTACACATGATGCAACGTACAAGTTTAGACTTTGACATAAACTGCTGATGGATCAAAATCACTTACCACCTATGACACAAGGTATCAGCACCAAACCCACTATCAGAAGGACCTGATGAACTACAGGCAGAGGACCTAGCAGCACTGTCTGGCCACCATACTTTATCTAGAAAACAAGAATGACACTGCTATTGAAAAGGAAATAAAGGAGTGGAAAGTCTCAAAAGAGCCCTCAGTCAAATATCTATTTACTGTGTTCATCAATAGTTAAAAGTAAATTTCTCTATTTGAAAGTAAATCTAAACTAGCTCAAATTTGACCCAGTATTTTCTAGTTTAGAGGAAAGTTTTACCTCTATGTGCTGAAATGTAAAGCTGGATGTGCTTTGTATGTGACAGGTGAAAAAGTCAGTCTCGTTGTTGGTCTCTATCTCTTCCATGACACAAGCATATTTCTTTCCATCTTGAACACCAGACACTGACAGTTCTGACGATTTCATCTCCAGTTTATCTGCTTTTTTCTGAAATGACAACAGAAACAAATGCTGACCACTGTGAACTAATGTCACATGATTTTGCATGTATAATGAAATATATGTTGTACCTGTATGGTGACACGAAAACCGTCCCCCGTCCTTGTGAATGAGAAGCTGGTGAACACAGGGTCTGGATAGTAGGTTATTTTTGTGGAACAAGCCAAGGATTGATTGGCTACTTTCAAATACACAGTGCTGCTAGAAGTCGTCTGAGGCCTTAAAGCTGCAGGTGTGTCGTACGAGAGTTTCTGTGGGGAATTTAAATCTGTTATATCATTCATTAATACACAGGATAAGATGTTACAATCCCTTGTGCATGATCAACACACATTTAGAAGCCCAGTCCAACTGAAAAACCGACCAGCAGGCTAGCAGTCAGCTACCAACTAGCAACCAACAAGAAGACACCAGCTAACTAGCCTAGCCAACAGCAGGTAAGAGGTGATGGGACATGCAACTACACTTCAACCAACACTTCCCTTCTCTGCCTAAGAACAGAAGTAAAACACTTATATATTATTGAATCTGTGTTTGTCTTGCATGACAGTGATGATGACCAAAGCAAGTCAGATTAAAGTTAAGAAAAGTAAAAAGCAGTGCAGTCACCCAATCAGTGGATAATACGTCTGATTGTCATCTGCATGATTTGGCCAAGTAGAGGCACTTTGATGGAGAATAAAATTGTCAATTACTTTAGTGCAAGCAACATGATACTTGCGTCAGCCCCAGGGCAGCTGCGACTACTCATGTAATTTATCTACGATAAAGCGCTATATATTATTATTTTAACGTAATCAAAATTAAGTTTGTTTAACTTAAATAAGCTCGTGGAGGACAAGACAGATTATGTTGCTTGCACTAAAGTAATTGAGTTGGTCTAATTAAGTCTTGTGGCATGTATTTAATGCTAGATGAGTTGTAATAACTTAAAAAAAAATGTCAAAAGTTTTACGTTGAGCGCCACGATTTTTTGGAGTGCAGTTAACAGTTCTTACCTTCAAAAGGGTAAGAATAAAAGAAACTAAGGGGAGTTCCTCTGATGCCCAACCAGGACAGACAATCCACTGCAGGAACTGCATTTAGGTTTAAAGAAGTTTCTCAGAGAAACTATAAAGCTAAATGTGGATTTGAAAATTTACAAATGTACGCACATCTTTTAAACATTTAGGGATTGGTGTAATATTATCAAGATGGTTTAAGATTAGGTTGACCCAGCGCTTGTTTAAAAAAATTCCACTTTCTAATGACCCCTTGAATTTATAATCAAAACTCTTACAATTACGTGCAAAAATATTTTTATTTTATTTTATTTTAAAATACATTTTAAGTTTAATTTACTTCACAATTAAATACAATATACTGTATTGGAACCAGATATCATATCATATGACATGATGTGACATAACAAAGGGACATCGTGTCTAAAGACCCACCTGACTGCTGCTGGTTGTGGGAAGTTGGACTTCCGTCTGTCCGTGGCTGTGTGTGATTCCTTCCACAAACTCCAAGTGAGACCCCATGAGTGTGACCTTCCTCTTCCCACTGCAGGACATGGAACAACAGTCAATCAGAAGAAACTGAGCTGAACACAAAATTGATCTCAGAGAAAAGCTTTTCATTTTCCTCTGGTGATACCCTAATATCACACTGATTATATATGTTTATTGGCAGATATTATGACAGCTCAGGTTTTTAGATATTCAGCTTTGATCCAAAGTGAATGGTGGACTAAAAGACAAATATTTGGCTATGCATAAAGCAAAGCAAAATACAGACTGACCAACTCTTGGTTCCTTTAAGAACTGACTTCAGAAACATGAGCTGTTCACAGCTGGAAGATTAAATAGTGGATCTGACTGATAAGCCATCATAATGAAAACTGTAGTGACTCTTCATGGACGATGACGATAAATTACAATGCTAAACTGGAGAAAAACCTTTGTTCCTCTTCAAGAAAAACAGAGTCACAATGACATTGGCATAAAACTTGCATTACATCTTAGTCTCTTTATATATGTTGGTGACAAACCAAAGCCTATGTGATTATATTTTATCACATATTTATATGATTGTTGTGTATTTTAAAGCTGTGTGCACAAACAGAGAAGATAAAATGGCTTTTATTTCCTGTGACTGAAAAGGGAAGTGGTGGAAGATGGTGAAAGAAAATGCTTTTGAGAAGTGGTTGTTTTTCACCACCAGATGACTCTCTCACGCTTTCCTAACATTGTCAGCAAACTCTTGAAGTTGGTGAGAAAGCATTAGGAGGAAGCTCCTAAAATAGCGTATGTGAGTTTTAGCTGCACTTTTTGGAAGCTGTCACTGTTGGAAGAAAACACCAAAAGACAACTAGCTTGTGATGTTGTAGCTTGTTTGTTGAAATGGAGAAACTGTCACCAAAACCTGACACGAACTATGGATTTACTTCATCAAAACCTTTTCTGTAACACTGTAGCTTTAGGAAATTCTGCATCTGAATTCTGTGTTAGGATGTTTTTCTAGGAAAGTAAAAATCTCAGTCAAACCCACCTGGCCCAGGTGCTGCTTGGTACAATGTCAGTGCAGGATGGTGTTGATCGATAGGTGATTTTAGCGTTGCCGTGGCAACTGCCATCTGGCAGTAGAACGCATGCTTTGACGAAACCTTTCTTTTCTGTAGTGGCAATGTGGAACGTCAGACTCACACCAGTCTTGTTCCATACAGGAGATCTGAGAGAGAAACACATCAACACTCACCATCATCACAATAACAATGATATGGAGAAAACATGAGTTTCTAGTGTGGCCATGATCTTAGTTGTCTGTAAAGTGACTCACTCTTGTGGAGAACAGTCCAGGTCTGTCTGGATCCTCACTCTGGTCACATTAATGAGGTTCTGACCTGACAACAAGGCATGGTTTCTACCGTAGAAAGACACAACACTGGGAGAGATGGAGGAGATTTCTGGCTTCTAACAGAAATAAAACACACAAACATCAGCTTTAAAACATCACCCTACTGATGGTATAACATTTACTGAATGGAGGAACAATGTGTGTAACAGTGGAGGTTCAGACTCACAGAAAAGTTCATCCCAGGCTCCAACTTTTGACAAACACTGTCCTGCAGGAGGAAGTGGGAGAATAGATTCAGAGCTGTAAAGTTACTATCAGAGTGGGTTCAAGTTTTATTGTGGCTAATGTTGGCTTAGATCAAAAACTAGTTCATGTGTATTTTGTGCTTGTTTAGTTTGTGCTTAACTAGAGACAGAGAGATTTCACGTTTAATGAGCATTTATCTTCTTTTTGAAGTCTCACTCTCTCATACAACATGATAACTTGTGTCAAAATGACTTAATAATATTGGATTGATGGAGCATTTTAACACATTAGATAAGGAGAAAATAATAGTCATTATTACATTATCCACTCCTTCATTAGACCATGAACATCCATTTATGTTCCATCCACATCCAGCCTTGATACACTGATGACATCTGAAGAACAAACAAACACATGCTGATGTTGGTAGTCAGGACCATAAAAAACTAATATATGGATCTAAGACACATAAAATTACATTAGTATATAATAATATAGTTTACAATCAAATATCTTTAATGATGACAAAACACTGACTATGGTCAACTGATGAAGCTTTTTAGACTTTTATCAAGAAGAAGGGTTGATATTCATGTTTCATTATTTCTATGATATATATAGTTTAATCACAGCATGTTTCTTTGAATTCTAGAAAATAGGAACAAACTTACAAGACAGAAGTTGGAGGTCCACTGATGTCAGAGCAGTTGGTTAGCTTCAGACGCTCTGAAAGGTTCGTCTTCCCAAGTCTCATCTTTACAGTGACATCCAGGCCTGTTAGAGAAAATAATATGATGAACTGCAGAGTCTTGACCTCTGACACGTGAAAACACAGATTTGTCAACTGGTTGGTGGGAAATGTTGTAAATTAATGAACAGGTCTGATTCATGACAGCATAACATCTACAACTCCTCCTTGACTGTGAGATTAGAAGTAAACTGGATTATTTATTTAACGTTACTGACCGTCAGCAGGAATTGAGCCATGGGATAGGCTGCAGGTGCATTGTGGGAACTTTTGTGTACAACGTTCTCTAGATGATGGAAAGATTTCACAGGCAAAGTTATCCTCTGTCCAGTTGACAGTCAGGTGGGTCTGGATCTTTAGTGTGATCTGAGAAAGGAAGAGAGATGAGTGACAAATAACTGATAGTTACAGTTGTACAGTGTTAATGTGTAACCTGTACCTCTCCACTGGGGTTCTTTATAACTTTGTGAGAAATGATTTTCTCTGTGGAATCATCAGGAATAAATAACCAGTCAGAATCTTGGCAGTCGTCTTCAAATGTGCACCTGGAAAAGAGAAATGTCTTATAATGAAGTTCATGATGGGTTTTTGAAGATGTCAGATGCAGATGTTGTTGCTCTGACCTTTGTTTAGAGCCACACCAGACACAGTGTGGATCCTGTGCAGACAAACACTCCTGTAGATTTGTGTATGTGCTGCACTTTGATACAGACACACGCTTCATCTGGAAAACAAGTGGAGACACTTCAAAATACAGCAAATGTACATGTGACACTTAATGAATAGTGAGTGTGTAAGAGCAGTACCTGGTTTCTAAATGGAACGTAGACATGTTTCTGATCCACTGGATCCAGGTGTATTTTGGGAAACACTTGGCGGTCGTCATTAGCCCTGTAGAGCACCGTGGGACAAGCAGGGTGATAGTTCCTGTCCACAGCAAGCTGACAACAACAATGTAGTTTTGTTACATACCTGCATAGCTCTGATCAATATAGAAAATAATCAAATTTGTCAGATTTTTCCACATTCAGTTGGTTACAACCAGACAATGATGTTAAATAGTTGGCAAATAATCATGTAACTAGATGTAAACAACTCCATAATGTTGACTTCAGCCTATGAAAAGCTCAGCACCAACTTTGTGTTGTTTCTTTATTCTTTTCCAAAAAGAATGGTCATTAAGCTCCTACATATCAGACTTTGGCTACACATGCAGTAATAGTTCATAGAATCAGCTCAGTGTTGTTAGTTTTTTTCATGCGTCTTCAAAAAGCTAAATACAGTGGCAGTGGTAAAAGTTTTGTGTGCCTCCAAACATTCAACATTCTGCCTGAAAAAATACTTGAAATATCAGCTGATTTTCTCACAAGTCCTGACAGCAGACAAAGAGAACCCAATGAAACCAAGTGAAAAAAAATATGATACTTTGTTTATTTATTCCAGAAAATGACTTGTCAGTGAGTTGCATCTGTTTAGAAGTGTTTCCATTAATGAGTCACACCTGAAAAAGTGAAAATCTATCAAAATCAATGTTGCTATTAATAATTGACATATCCAAGGTCATGATAATCCCCCCAAGAAAAATCCACTTTTAATTTATATCATTGAAAATGTTTTAAATTTTTCAATTTTTCGATTTTATTTTTCACCAAAAATTTGTGATGCCACAGCAAACACTGGTATATAAAGGGTTAAAAGTATCTATCTATCTATCTATCTATCTATCTATCTATCTATCTATCTATCTATCTATCTATCTATCTATCTATCTATCTATGTTACATTTGAAAAAAAAGAGCTAAAAAAAGCATGGTTGAAGAAGAACTTCTTTAATATTTTGGAATGATCAAGTCAAAGTGCTGATGGAGCTGAAGCAAGAAATTAACGTGAGGAAACCCACCAACATCTAAGAACTGAGGAAAGGATTGAGATTCCTCCAGTTACTGGAAACATTTAGTTGAGCTGTTATTACGGCACAAGAGGGTCACGGCAGATACTGAAAACAGGTTCACATATTTTGCAACTTGCAGATATGACAAATTTTCTAGAAGGAATAAATATAGAAATATTTCTATTTCATTTGGTTGAGTTCTCTCTCTATATTTTGGACTTCTTAAAATTCTGGACTTTTATACAAATCTACTTATGTTTTGAACAATTTTTATGCAGAAATGTAGAAAATTCTGAGGGTAAAAGTCCTAAATGGCATTTGATGTAACACTATTAGATCTGCCATGGACTCAACAAAGCGAGGCTTTTTTCACCTACAACTATATACATACATACATACAAACATATATATATGTATATATATATATATATATATATATATATATATATAATCACCAAAGCAAAATTAATGTTGGTATAGTCAGTCATGGTTTTCTTTGGCCTGGGAAAAAAAGACCTCTTCTCCTGGTTGTACCTTAATGAGCTGTCCATCTCCTGTACCAATGAAGAAAACCATCCATGTCTTCTGCCTCACTGCCAGCACAGAGGTCATGTAGGGCTGCCTGAAGAGAACTGCCTCTGGTTTAAGAGTCTTAGGCTGAGAAAGAGACACATAGAGAATCAGGGTTGGATCTAAATGGTATTTAGATTCCTGAAGACAGAACTCTGCTGTTCCATTGAAGGTATTTAACATGAACCAAACAATGAAGTGATGAACATTTATCTTGCATCAATGACCAGAGAAGGAATACTGTGAAAGGTAGAGACAACATCTAATCCCCAATAAAAAAAATTGTACCTGGTTTTTGTTGGGACTATCCACATAGTAGAAGTCTGGATCCTTATCTTTGTCTAAACTGAGATCAGGACTGATGTCAAACACCACCAGCTCAGTGTTGCTTTGTTCTCCGTCCACACTGAACACTCCGCTCCAAAGAAACCGTCTGTCCACCTGGGATGACCGAGGAGGCCAGAAGTCTGCTGCCTTCACCATCAGAGACACGGAGAGTCGCTCCCCGTAGACACCTGAGAGTTTGGGTTTTACTTCTTTCGCCTTCAAGCCAAATGAGACGGACTTTGTTGCTGTTAGCGTCACTTCTTACGTTGGAGAGCAGATAGATGATCGAACTGATCTGAAATCCGTCCACAAACTCCACATCGCCTTTACTTTTGATCGTAGGTACGCCCAATGATCCATCAGTTATAGAAAATATACTTGTCTGGTCTTTGTGATCCGCATTTTGAAGGTTGATGGTCTCAGTATCAAAGGAGCACTTGCTCTTATCGGGCTGCATCGCGGTCAGAATATAAGTCTCTGACGGTGGATTCTTCTTGACATCCACCAGAATACCTACGAACGAGCTGTTCCGTCTCAGTGGTCCCACCTGGATGTGTTCTTTGTACAGAAGGTTAGAGATGTTCTTCAGGTCCAGAACCTCGCAGTAACCACCACACTCATTGTCAGTCACACCGCAGATGATCTGAGCGCCATTCTCAACAAATGGTAATAATAAGTTGATGCTGAAAGTTGCGTTCCAGAAAGTCTTCTCAGAGACTCGGTCAAACTTATCATCCTTCGGTTCTTTACCGAGCTTCAAGATTCCTCTCAGGGTCAGACTGTGGATCAGAGTCAGGTCGTGGCTCAGCTGGTACAGCTTCTCCTCTGTAGCGATATAAACCGTGTTGTTGGCCACTGAAAAGTGGCGGATGTCTCCATCGAAGGCGAAACGTCCTCCATCCTCCTCCAGACACCGACCCTGCTCTCCCCAGAGAATACAAAGCAGACCGAGCAGCACGATCATTTTCCAGTAACGGTGCCAGCTCTGGCTGGATTCCCTCAGACAATGAAGCTCTGCATAGCGCTCTGATCTCTGATCACTGCGTCTCTAGAGCCGCGCGTAAAAGCGCAGCGCGACTTTGAAAAGAGAAGTGCTGAAAGTGGGAGGAGGCAGCGCGCTGAAAGAAACTAAAACCAGCAGACATTCTAAATAATTCTGATATATCATGACAAAGCAGCATCACTATTTTCACTTGGCCCCATTTGTCACTCTTCTATCGTTCTCAAAGTCCACACAGCTTCAGTTAACAAAACACGTGCATGCTGAGGATAATGATTAAAAGCCACGCCTTAAAACTCTTTGATCAGTCAAGATCAAGACTCAATGACAGCTGGCAAACGTTCTATAAATCAGCCTTCAGCAGTTTACATGGTATCCATCTCAAGAAGAACAAAAAGCCGTGACTCGGTTTGTCTCTTATGGTCCGTCCGCACCACAGAGGAACGGTCTCATTCCTAATTAAAGTCAGTGATCTGTAGGAAAAATATGCGATCATTTTATATTTACACAATGATCCACACAGCATCTCCTGGATAAGCTGTTGAATAGGGAGAGTACATGGTCGCTGGCATCACCAAACTTTATGCAACTTCCTCCATCTGTCCACATCCATCGGCTGCGTGTTCAGACTCAAATGATGAAGCGACATGGCGAACATTTGGTGTCAGTTCAGGTCTGGGAAGTTATTTTTCTGCTCTATGAAAATACTTTGATTCGACTACGACCAAACAACGTATTATGATGTTTTTAGACTGGACTGACAGTGCAAGTTCAGACACTGTACAGAGTTTCAGTTTTCTTCCTTCGTCCATGTTTCAACTTTACTGAAAACGAGACCTGCTTTGTATCAATCAAAAAATTGTTTTTAAACGTCTTCACATACATTAGGCCAACAGACAATTTATTTTTTAGGAATCGGTTACGGTTCAACAGGTCAGTTAGACTCGTCTATTCGACGGCGTTTATCAGGTGGAAAGTAGCCACAAGTGTGAGCACAAGCCACAATGAAAACTCATGTCACCTTGTAATGAGAAGTTTGTCGGAAATCCTTTGGTGGTTCTGAATACATAGATACAGGGAGTCTTTATTGTTATAGTGGAAGGAATATGTTGTGGTTAAGATATACCGAAGTTGTGCATGCTGGCTATTTTCTACTTGTAGTTCATTTCAGTTCATATGTAAAGGTAAAATGAAACTTTATTAATTAATTATTTGCCAACTTGTATCTGTAAGTTTTAATTCATCTTTTTACGATTATTTTGAGTATTAATGATTTATCTCATGAGGTTATTTTTCATTACTATTATTTTATGAAATTTCCTGTGGAAATGAAACTTTGCACTCTGCCTCGTGCCACCTGGGCTTCTGTAGCCCCCTTCCCCTTCTGCCCTCACAGTCCCGTTTGTGTTAATTGTTGAGGGTAAATTATGTGCGAAAATTGCTGCGGTTTATTTTGTTAATTTTCTTTGATTATCTAGTCATTTATGTTGGAAATCTTCGGTGTATAGTGTAATCTGTTTCATACTTATGTTACCAAGTAGTTTTGTGTTGTTTTGATCGTTAATATCAAGTTTTATGCATGTTTTAGTTTCATGGTTTATGGCGCGATTTTGTCTTCACGTGTTCATGTTAGCCTATGACTAGTACTAGCTTGCATCCACTCGTGTTAACACTTAGACGTCTTTGCATGTTTAGGAGAAGAGGTTGCTGAGGTGAAGGAAGGCAGAAGGCTGAATGTATGTTTTGATGTCTTTTGCAGGTATGTGTTTATTTTGTTAGGTTTAGGATTTTGTTATTTTTGTATTGTCAATTCAGTTGTTTTTCTCTTGTAGTATAATTGCTGTAGTTTGTTCGCTTCTTTTCAGTTTTACGTTATTCACAAATGACAAGCGTGTTAGCAGAGGGCTATCAGCCGCCATGTTTTAACTTGAGAGCGTGACGCAGTTTCTTATTTTCGCATGTTTTTGTAGTTTTTAAGTTTCTTCGGTTTTATTTCTAGATTGTTGCATACAATTAAGCAACATTGTCCACGGTAAGTGTAGCATTCTGTGAAAGTTCTAAGCATTACATTTAAAGTGAAAGATGTTTGACAAAAATAAATTACGACTGTAATAATCATTTTAATGATTTTAAGTTTGATCTATGTTTTTCAAATAGCAGCTAATTAAATCAAGTGTGTCCTGTTATATATCTTCTTTCAAAACAGCACCAGGTTCTTCAGGGTAGATGGTACACAGTGTTTAAAGTAGACGACTTGGAGGGTAGTTTCTTTGAGTATCTGTAGAGGTTACCACACTTATGTGGATTTTACTCAATTGCCCACTTAAGTATTTAATAATTACAAGATAGTAATAGTGTAAACTGTTGTATGCATTATATTTTTGTTCAGATCATTTTTTAGATTGTGTTTCCTTCTATTCATGTATATTGAGAAGTCATATAAGTTAACGTCATTTATTCGTGCGCACTATTTTTATTTGTTAGCGTATATTATTTTGGAAATGACTGTAACAGGACAGTAACAGGAAGAATAGGTTTTGGTGACAATTGTTGATGCTGGTTACATGGATGTCAACTAAGAAGAGAATGCTGAAGAATTTCCCTTAGGAGCATGCAGCAACGATGGTATTTGTTTGATTGTCTGTATTTCAAATGTCAAAATGTTTTTTATTTCACATGCTTGCTCAATGGTCTTTATGCTACAGTTAATTTTCTGTTTTGTCACGAAACCATGTGTTTAGTTTCAACGGTAGATTTGAGGACAAGCACCAATAAACTAGTGTTGTGAGAAAGCCAGGGTGTCTGCCTATGCTTCGTAGTGGTGGAGTTACAAATAGGATAAGCATTTATTTCAGGTTAGTCATTAAAAAGCATATAGAAGTACACATGGTAAAAGGACCATAAATTACACAAAAAATAAGTCAAATACTTATAATAAGACAGCATAATAACTGCTTTTAAAATAGGTTGATTTTGAAGATTGTTCGATAATGTTAGAGGAAAAAAACTATTGATTGGAAATAAAGAAGCTCTTCAATACAAATGTGTAGGCAGCTGTGAACGTGTTTACAGTGGAGAACGGTGGAGGGAGCTAGGCATCTGTGGTCAGAGCCCGTTCCATCTCTGCGGTGGCGTCTCCTTTGCCAGCGTTAGATAAACACTAACACTGAAAGATAAGAGTTATTGATTGAGGTCCGAAATAGCAAACGCATATTCAGAAGGACTGATGAACTAAAGGCAGAGACTTAGCAGCACTGTCTGGGCCACCATACTTTATCCTGAAAACAAGAAATGACACTGCCATGAAAAGGGAAATATATGGAGTGTGAAAGTCTCAAAAAGAGCCCTCAGCAAATATATTTACTGTGTTATCAATAATTTGAAAGTACATTCTCTATTTGAAAAGTTAAATAATGAGCTCAGTCCTGACCCAGTATTTTCTAGTTTAGAGGACGTTTTTACATCTTATGTGCTGAAATGTAAGCTGTATATGTGCTTTGTATGTCACAGGTGAAAAAGTCAGTCTGGTTGTCAGCTTCTTTCTCTTTCATGATGCAAGATGCAAGATGGCTAGATGTGCTTAGTCATGCTGCTGAACAAATGGAGAGTTTAGGGCCCAAGCAATGAGAGGTGACCTGCTGCTAAATGATAAATCATTGAACACTTCCCATTTGTGAGCTGGATGTGTATGTTGATAATACGCTACGGTCAAAAGTTTTAGAAACATCCTAATTTGTCAGTTTATTGCAAATTCAAGTCATGGTTAAAAAAAAAAAAGGGGCGTCAGAAAGGGGCTAGCGTTTTTGTCTTTTTTAGTTTTTTTGTTTTTTTTTCGTTACACAAAAACTGAAAAATATGTACATTTTCAGAATTATACAAAAAGGCCTTTTTCTGGGAACATGAGGTGGGTTATCAATTAAAGCTGTTCTCCAGCAATGAAGGTTGAATCAGACTTGAAAGCTGGTGCTACTAATTCCTACAGGTGTTCCAACTTTTCTGGATTACTTACAAACCCACCTCTGTCTGCATGAAAGCAGTGTTGCAAAACCACACTGTGGGTACCAACCTGATGAGCATCAGGCGTGAACTGTATTGTTCTTGCAAAAACTGCATATAAAAATCAGCATACTCAAATCAACACTGTAAGAGTTGATCTTAACACTTTTAAACTGTCTGTATGGGTCCACACCTCAGTGTTGATTTAACACTTTTTTGAGTGTAAGTTAGTGTAACTTTGACTCTTGTAGTTAAATTTAACACGACCTAACACCAACCAGTGTTTATTTTAACACTTTTACGTAGTGTTAGCAATTAACTCTCTCAGAGGACTATTTCTTAACTACACAAGTGTTTTCCCCCACAACAATTAAAAGGTGCCAATATAATATTATTTATCCTACAAAAAATACTTTGAAAATAAACTTTACTAAAATTTAAAATGTTTGCCCCCAAAAAACATTTATTTTCAAAACTTGCACCACAAATATTAGAACATGCATCGTAAGGACACATCCAGCGGTTAGCACACTTTACTCTCGCTAGCTAGCAACTCCGAAACCATTAGCATATCTTCTCACGTTTTATATCTATGATTACAAAGTCCGTGACTGCGTTCTCACTCAGCCAAACGTCAAACCAACGTAACGTTTACTGTACAATGCTTGCTAACCTCTAGCTTGTTAAGCAGGTCGTTCGGGGTGGTTATAAACACGTGCGAGAAATGTCAAGTTTCCGTGGCTCACCGCTGGAAAAATGAGATGGGGGGGGGGGGGGGGGGCATACAGGATCAGAGCCTAGGAGTAAGAAGTTCGGAGGTTAATATTTATAAACATTTACATCTAGAGGTGTTGATTAGTGACACTCTTTTTACACTCGGTATTTGGCAACAAACTACTTATGGACTGAGAGTTATATTATAATGAATTAACACTGTGCTACTGAAGAGTAATGGGGGGGGGGGGGGGGGGTGGGGGGGGGGGGGTTTAAACATAGGACATACACTCTATAGTGTATGTCTAGGTTTAACATCAAGGATTCAGCTCTTCTCCATTTGCTGTGTAGTGTGTTGCTTCAAAAATGGCGAGAAAAAGACAGTTAAAATGGAAGAGAGACAGACCATCATAACACTTAAAAATGTAGGTCTTTCCTACAGGGAAATTGCAAAGAAAGTCAAGGTGTCATTGAGTACAGTTTTCTTCACCATCAAAAAACACTCAGAAACTCTGGGAAACTCTGGCAGGAAGCAATCTGACAGTGACTGACTGTGAAGAGACAGATTCGAGGCTGCTGGTTTGACAGGACGAGTGTGAGGAGAAAGCCATTGCTAAGATGTCAGACAGAATAAGATTAAAGAGGCTCTCCATGGGCCATGAAACACGCCATTCGACTTACTGAAGACTGGAATGGTATTTGGGTTGATTGAATCAAAATATGATATCTTCCGGTTAATTCACGGCAGGATGTTTGTACGGCCGTCGAGTTAGACGACTGAGGATGGTTCCACAGTGTGTGACATCAACTGTCAAACATGGGGAGGAACGTGTGATGGTCTGAGGGCTGTTTTTGCTAGGATCCAGGGGGGTCGGTGGACTTGTAAAGAGGTGTGCGGCACCCCTGTCTCGAACCAAAATGGCTTCCACAGCATTCGCAGCACCATGCAAATACCCTCTGGTATGCGCCTAGTTGGTCAGGGTTACTCCTACAGCAAGATAAATGACCAAAACACAGTCCAAGCTATGCCAAACTACCTCAGGAAAACAACAAGACGGGAAAGCTTGAAAACACAGAGTGGCCTGCACAGTCTCCAGACTTAAACCCATCGAGCATGGTTGTGATGAACGGAACAGAAGAGTGAAAGCCAAGCAACCTACAAGTCGTCACATCATTTATTGGGAACTTCTGCAACAGACTTGAGGAAGAAAGAACTTTCTGAAGACCATTTGATTTCTATTGTAGGAAAGAATGCCAGGAGTGTGTTCAGCTGTTATATCTGCCAAAGGTGGCTACTTTGATGTGTCAAAGTTTAAATTCATATTTGGTCTATAAAGTGATTTTTCATGATTTATTTTTTCAAAACTCAAATTGCTTATTTGCTCCCCCCACCACCACCCCACCACCACCGACAAAGTCATCTTTCCTGCGGTGAGCCTCGGAAACTTTACTCGTAGCGCTGTGGACTAACCACACGAACACATGCTTAACGAGCTAGAGGTTAGCATGCATGTACAGTAAAACGGTACGTTTGGTTTGACGTTTTGTCTGAGTGAGACGAGGTCATGCACTTGTAACAACAGATATAAAAACGGATAAGATGATGCTATTGGTTCGGAGTTGCTAGCTGCTCTTGAGGTGATAAAGTGTGTGCTAACGCTACATTGTACCTTACTGTTGCATGTTCTAATATTTTGTGGTGCAAGTTGGAAAATAATGATTTTGAAGTCTTTGCCAAACATGACTACTTTTTATTTTAGTAAGTTTATTTCAAAGTAATTTGTTTTTAAGATTAAGATTTAAGATTAGAATAGTCCTTGAGAGCGTTTAATGCTAACACTACATAAAGGGACGGAAAGGATGTGTTAAATAAAACACTGGTGGTGTTAGGTCGTGTTAAATTTAAACTTAAAGAGGAGTCAATTTACACTGATTAGATGTAAAGGGTAAAGGTACCAACACTCAAAAAAAGTGTTAAATTAACTCTGAGGTGTGGAACCCATATAGACAGTTTAAAAGTGTTAAGATCAACTATTACAGTGTTGTCGGATTTGGGGGTCGGTTGAGTGGTTGTGTACTTTCAAGCGTCGGTTTTTATTGCTGATTTTACTGTGCAGTCACCAAAGCTGTGTTCACCTTCTCATCAGTCTCCCATTTTCATCCATCGCGTTAAAACTTTGTAAAATTACTCAGAAAAAATTAAATATTCAGAAAATAGTGAAAATTAAACTAGTCTTACTGTTAATTAGTATCCATCATTTTAACATTTGCCATAGTAACTGAGGGAGGTATAGTCAATTAAATTATGTTGTCTCTTTAGTTTGTAGCAGAGTTGTTGCAATTATCTCAAACACGCTCATCGCTTCTTTGCAACTCTGTGGGGATTGCCACTTCCATACCACTTATCTTCACGAGGGTTGCGGGGGGTTGGCTGGAGCCGTATCCCATATCTCAGCTGGCATCAGTGCGAGAGCGAGGGTACACTCAGGACAGGTCGCCAACCTATCACAGGACCAGCAACAGATGATAACAACCATTGACACTCACACTAGCGTCACCAATCAGCCTCCGAGATGTCTTTGGAGATGGGAGGAAACCGAGCACCTGGAGAATTGTATCTTTTAATATTTATAAACAAGTGTCTCCAGCAAGAAGACTATTTTGGTGTGATTGTTTTTTGTTTTCAAGAGTGCAGATATTAATGTGAATCGAAACGCAGCTACACTTTAGTTCAACAATGTAAATGCTTAAACTGTAAGGATAGACTGTTCTTAATGTGTAGTTTTCACTTAACTCGGGGCTTTAGTTATCTGTTTTACATTTAGTAGTCTATCCATTTCCACAACACACCACTATGGTCAAAGGAAGATCTTTAATCACAGCATGTTTCTTTGTTCATAGAAAATACCTAGGTAGACCAGGAGGGTGAGAGGGATGTGTGGGCGTGAAGAGCTGGGCGCAAGGGAGGGTGCGGAGGGGTGAGGAACGAACTTTACAGACAGAAGTTGGAGGTCCATGATGTCAGAGCAGTTGGTTAGCCTTCAGACGCTCTTAAAGGGTTTTCGTCTCCCAAGTTCATCTTTACAGTGACATCAGGCCTGTTAGAGGAAATAATATGATGAAACCTGCAGAGTTTGACTCTGAACACGTGAGAAAGACAGATTTGTCAAACTGGTTGGTGGGAAATGTTGTAAAAATTAATGGAACAGGTTCTGATTCAGACAGCATAAACATCTACAACCTCCTCCTTGACTGTGAGAGTTGAAGTAAACTGAAGTAGTAGACATGTTTCTGATCACTAGATCAGTTGTGTTTTGGGAAACACTTGGCGGTCGTCACTGGCCCTGTAGAGCACGTGGGACAAGCAGGTGATAAGTTCCTGTCAACCAAGCAAGCTGACAAACAACAATCTGTAGTTTGGGTTACATACCTGCTAGCTCTGAGTCAATATAGAAAATAATCAAAGAGAGAAATAGCATACAGTGACAGTGGTAAAAGTTTTGTGTCGCCTCGAAACATTCAACATTTCTGCCTTGAAAAAAAATACTTTAAAATTATCAGCTGATTTTTCTCACAAGTACCTGGACAGCAGACAAAGAGAACCCCAATCAAACAAGTGAAACAAAAATATTATACTGTGTGTTTGTTTATTCAGGAAATGATTGTCGGAGTTGCATTGTTATAGAAGTTTTTCCATTAAATGTAATGAGTCTCATCTGGAAAAAGTGAGGAAGTCATTCAAAACAAGTTTGCTACTATAATTTGACCATATCCAAGGCTCGTGATAATCCCAACCCAAGAACAAATCCACTTTTAAATTTATATTATTAAAAATATTTTAAAATTTTTGTGTGTATTTTTTTTCACAAAAATTTGTTGATGCCGTCACAACACTGGCATATAAACGGTTAAAGTATCTATCTATATGATCTATCTCATCTATCTATCTTCTATCTATCTATCTATCTATCATCTATCGTATCTAATAAATGAAATAAAAAAGCTAAAAAAAAAAAAAAAGTATGTTGAAGAAGAATTACTTTAATATTTTGGAGAATGACAAGTCAAAATGCTGATGGAGCTGAAGCAAGAAATTAACGTGGAGGGAAAACCCACCAACATCTCAGAACTGAGGAAAAGGATTAAAGATTCCTCCAGTTACCGGAAACATTAGTTGAGCTGTTATTACTGCACAAGAGGGTCACGGCAGATACTGAAAACAGGTTTCACCTATTTTGGGAAACTTCAGATATGACAAATTGTCTAGAACTAATAAATATATAAATATTTCTGTTTCAATATGGTTGAGTTCATGACTTATATTTTCTGGAATTTTATGCGGAATCTACTTATGTTTTGAACGAATTTTTTATGGTGAAATGGTAGAAATTCGTAGGTGTGAGGTAAAGCTCCTAATTGACACATGAATTGTAACACTATCAGATCTGCCATGGACTCAACAGAGCGAGGCTTTTTTCCACCTACACATCTATTAAAATTCTGTTGGTCTGTATGTGAAGTGATACACAGGATGTGAAACCCAAATAGGGGGAAAGAGGACACATCTTGAGAGTCTTGATCTGTGACATGGTGAGCATCACCATCTTTCAGTGCTAATCATTTACAGGTGTAAAAGAAACAAGATGTCAAATCAAATCATATTTACCCCCAATAATAGGTGCACATAGTTCTTTATACTCACCTTAGTGTGCTGCTCCATCTCCTGTACAAATGACGAATCCAATCCATGTCTTCTGCCTCACTGCCAGCACGGGTCATGTAGGGCTGCCTGAAGAGAACTGCCTGTCGTTTAAGACGTCTTAGGCTGAGAAGAGGGACACATAGAAGAATCAGGGTGGATCCTAAATGTATTTAGATCCCTGAAGACAGAGCTCTGCTGTTTCACTGAAGGTATTTAACACGGACCCAGTATGGGATATGTTCTAGTTTAGTGGACTTTGTAGGAAACCAAACTATGAAGTGATGAACCTTTATCTTGCCATGAATGACCAGAGAAGGAATACTGTGACAAGGTAGAGACAACAATCTAATCCCCTTTAAAAACATTCTTTACTCGGTTCTTTTTGTGATATCCACATAGTAGATGTCTGGATCCTTATCTTTGTCTAAACTGGAACAGGACTGAATGTCAAACACTCAACAAATGGTAATATAAGTTGATGTGAAAGAATTGGTTCAGAAGTCTTCTCAGAAGTCCTATCCAAACTAATCATCCTTCAGATTTTTACCGGGCATCAAGATTCCTCTCAGGATTGTGGATCAGAGTCAGGTCGTGCTCAGCTGGTACTGCTTCTCTCTGTAGCGATATAAACCATGTTGTTGGCCACTCGAAAAGTGGCGAATGTCTCCATCCGAAGGCGAAAACCTCCTCCATTCCTCCTCCAGGACACCGACCTGCTCTCCCCAGAGAATACATAAGCAGACCGAGCAGCACGATCATTAGTCCAGCCAACGGTGACCAGCCTCTGGCTGGATACCCTCAGGACAATGAAGCTGTGCACAGCGCTCTGATCTCTGATCACTGCGTCGCTAGAGCCGCGGTAAAGCCGCAGGGCGCGACACTGAATAGAGAAGCGGGAGGAAAAACTAAAACTACTAAACTAAAACCAGCGACCATTCTAACTAATTTGATTATGATGTCAAAGCAGCCTTTCTATTTTTCACTTGCCCCATTTGTCCCTGGCAAGCACCTAACCCCCAATTTGCTCCCGGGCGCATCCCACCAGAGGGGGGCTGTAGCCCACTGATCCAACCTGCTACACAATAATGTGTGAACAAAAAATGGATGGTCAAACAGCAGGACAGAATTTCCCCTCAGGGATTCAATTATAGTATATCAAAATAAAAAGAAAAATCAAGTTCCACACAAATTTTGCGATGCTGATGATAACGATTACAAAATCAAGTCTTAAGTCAAGATCAAGACTCAAGCGAATCATCTCGGTCTTGTCTCTTTTGGTCCGTCCGCACCACAGGGGAATCGATCTTATTCCTAATTAAAGTCGTGATTCTGTTAAGACAAAATATGCGGTCCTTTTACATTTATACAAGGATCCACACAGTTCTCCAGGATAAAGCTGTTGATTAGGGATGAGTGCATGTTCACTGGCATCTCAAACTCTTTATGCAACTTCCTCCATCTGTCCACCCATCCCTTCGGCGTGTTCTGGACAAATGATGCGATGGCGACATATGGTGTCAGTTCTGGGAAGTTATTTCCTCTTTATGAATACTTTGAACGCTACGACAAACAAAACGTATACGAGTTTGTAGACATGAACTGACAGTGAAGGTCCAGACACTGTACAGCATGTTTTTGGTTTTTTAGCAGTACCATATTCTCATACTTTACTTCGACACATGGACTGTATATAATATCATCAAAATGTCCCCAAAGAGAAAATAGTTGTAGTAACGTCTTCTTCACTTACATTCGTCACAATTTACGACTGTGTAACACATGCGCATTGACATTTTTTTTTCTAGGATATCAGTTACAGTTCAAACAACAGCGTCAGTAGACTGTCATAATTCGACGTTTTCCAGTGATTGAAGTTAGCCACAAGTAGTCGAGCACAAAGGCGACAATGAAACTCATTGATCACACTGTAATGACAAAGTTTGTTAGCGGTGAAATGCTTGTGGTTTTTGACTGACAAAAGTTACAGGAAGCTTCTATTATTATAGTGGAATGGAATATGTTGGTAATAAGACATACCTATGTTGTGAATGTAGGCTTTTTTCTACTTGTAATAATTTCAGTTTTTAAAAGGGGGGGGAACGTTGTTTTCTCAAACGTTAAAACATTCAAAATAAAATTGAACAAACTGATAAAATGTGTCGACTATCCGTTAAATTATTTAAAAGACCCAACGAGTATAACTACACTCTAACGTGTTACTTGTGGTAGACATTGAAACAATGTTTCGTTAATTCTGCAGTGTTCCTTTGTGGTAAAGTATGCATGTTTCAGATTTTTTTTCTTGTTTTTCTCATGTAGTTATTTATTGCTGTGGTTTGAATTCACTTCTTTGTAGTTTTACGTTAATTAAACAAATGAGAAGGCAGGTGTTCAGCAGAGGGCTATATCAGCCGCCATGTTTACTTGAGAGCGGACGTCAGTTCTTATTTCTAGATTTCCTCTCGAGCAAGACACGTTCCTCGTAATTTTTAATGTGTTCTTCGGTTTTATTTCCAGATTGTAGCATACAATAAGCAACAAATGTTACAGAAGTTTAGTTTCTTGTTAAACGATCTAAGCATTCTCATTTACAAAGTGTAAGGTGTTTTGACCATAAATAATTGACGACTAGTATTGATTATTTAATGATTTAAAAGTTTGATCATGTTTGATTCATTGTTTTTCAAATAGCAGCTAAATTAAATCAATGAGTCAGCTTGTTACTATAAGTTCTTCAAAACAGCAACCAGGGTCTTCAGGGCTAGACTGGGAACAGTGTTTTAAAGTAGACGGCTTGGCAGGTAGTTTATTTGAGTATCTGTAGAGGTTACCACACTTCTGTTGATTTTTAGCTGTCAGACTTTCTTTATGTAGTTGACAGCCATGAAGTAAAATTCTTGTTTTAATACATCACCTATCTGGTTAATTTTAGCTTATGTATCAGTGTAAGTATAAGTTAAAACAACCAGAGCTTTGTATTGTAAAACCAAAGCACCTGAACAACCTTCATCAAACTGATCAACTTGTAAGCATCACTTATTTGATTGCAGTCAAATCATCCTTTGTTGTATTTAAATAAATTATCATATGGGTTTTTATAAAATGTCATAAATACTGTCACTAAAGAGCTGCACTTCTGCACCATGGCATTAGAGGCCAAACTGGTCAGGTGGTCACTAATCCCAATGTAAAGATATTTTATAAACAAAGGGGGGAGGTCATCAATAAAATAAAATATATATATAATCATGAGGAAAAACCAAGGAAGTAAATGACACTGTCAATAAATAAATAACTCAATTAAGTAATATTTAATAATTACAGATAGTAATAGGATAAAGCATTTATTTCAGTTTAGGCATTAAAAAGCATATAGAAGTACAGACTTGGTAAAAAAGAACATAACAATATTATATAAAAAATAAGTCGCAAAACTTATAATAAGTAAGAGTATAACTACTTTGAATGGGCTTCTTAATATTAATATTCCACTTCCTAAACAGTGACTTCATATGTACTGCCTTATAGCCTGTAGTATCAGAAAGGCTTCAATGGCCTGAACTTGTTCCCTGTGAAAACGGATGGAGAGCTAGGCATCTGTGGTCAGAGCTCGTTCATCTGAGCGGTGAGTCTCCTTTGCCAGCAACAGATAAACACTAACACTGAAAGATGAAGAGTTACTGATTGAGACAGAAAATAGCAGAAAACAATAACTACACATGATGCAATGTATAAGTTTAGACTTGGACATAAA
>NC_061791.1:20154294-20179951 GCF_022458985.1 Mugil cephalus | reverse complement strand
ATTCAGAGCTGTAAAGTTACTATCAGAGTGGGTTCAGGTTTTATTGTGGCTAATGTTGGCTTAGATCAAAAACTAGTTCATGTGTATTTTGTGCTTGTTTAGTTTGTGCTAGAGACAGAGAGATTTCACGTTTAACAAGCATTTGTCTTCTTCATGAAGTCTCACTCTCTCATACAACATGATAACTTGTGTCAAAACAACTTAATAATATTGGATTGATGGAGCATTTTAACACATCAGATAAGGAGATAACAATAGTCATTATTACATTATCCACTCCTTCATTAGACCATGAACAGCTGTTTATGTTCCATCCACATCCAGCCTTGATACACTGCTGACACCTGAAGAACAAACAAACATATACTGTTGTTAGTAGTCAGGACCATAAAAAACTAATATATGGATCTAAGACACATAAAATTACATCAGTATATAATAATATAGTTTACAATCAAATATCTTTAATGATGACAAAACACTGACTATGGTCAACTGATGAAGCTTTTTAGACTTTTATCAAGAAGAAGGGAACTGATTTTCACCTTTCATTATTTCTATGATATATATAGTTTAATCACAGCATGTTTCTTTGAATTCTAGAAAATAGGAACAAACTTACAAGACAGAAGTTGGAGGTCCACTGATGTCAGAGCAGTTGGTTAGCTTCAGACGCTCTGAAAGGTTTGTCTTCCCAAGTCTCATCTTTACAGTGACATCCAGGCCTGTTAGAGAAAATAATATGATGAACTTCAGAGTCTTGACCTCTGACACGTGAAAACACAGATTTGTCAACTGGTTGGTGGGAAATGTTGTAAATTAAAGAACAGGTCTGACTCATGACAGCATAACATCTACAACTCCTCCTTGACTGTGAGATTTGAAGTAAACTGGATTATTTATTTAAAGTTACTGACCGTCAGCAGGAATTGAGCCATGGGATAGGTTGCAGGTGCATTGTGGGAACAGAGGACGACTATTTTGTGGACAACGTTCTCTAGATGGTGCAAAGATTTCACAGGCAAAGTTATCCTCTGTCCAGTTGACAGTCAGGTGGGTCTGGATCTTTAGTGTGATCTGAGAAAGGAAGAGAGATGAGTGACAAATAACTGATAGTTACAGTTGTACAGTGTTAATGTGTAACCTGTACCTCTCCACTGGGGTTCTTTAGAACTTTGTGAGAAATGATTTTCTCTGTGGAATCATCAGGAATAGATAACCAGTCAGAATCTTGGCAGTCGTCTTCAAATGTGCACCTGGGAAAAGAGAAATGTCTTATAATGAAGTTCATGATGGGTTTTTAAAGATGTCAGATGCAGATGTTGTTGCTCTGACCTTTGTTTAGATCCACACCAGACACAGTATGGATCCTGTGTAGACAAACACTCCTGTACATTTGTGTATGTGCTGCACTTTGATACAGACACACGCTTCATCTGAAAAACAAGTGGAGACACTTCAAAATACAGCAAATGTACATGTGACACTGAATGAATAGTGAGTGAGTAAGAGCAGTACCTGGTTTCTAAATGGAACGTAGACATGTTTCTGATCCACTGGATCCAGTTGTATTTTGGGAAACACTTGGCGGTCGTCACTGGCCCTGTAGAGCACCTTGGGACAAGCAGGGTGATAGTTCCTGTCCACAGCAAGCTGACAACAACGATGTAGTTTTGTTATTTTCAGCCACAATCAATTACTGTGGTGAAAAGTTAGAAGGAAAGCAACATCTTTTGTTATGCCTGTGACAGCGCTTAGGTCTAGCCACTAGCTAACGACCACCACTATTAACGTGGCAGAAGAAAACCTTTTTCCACTGAGACCTTTCACTCATAAATGAAGAGGCCATTTTGTTCTCTGAAAGAGCTAAGAGCTCACACTAGCGCAGAATAATCAAGTATGATGAAACCATGAGTACGTATTTCTGCTTCATGTCACTTCCACTTTGTCGCCTCACTTCAACATTTACCAGTATGCAGGATGTGATGCAACTGTATTTGGTGTCCAGGGTAAATGGTTGAGCAGAAATATAATGGCAATTCTTGCAGTGTGTCTTCAGCTTCAATGTTGTATCTACCGGAGAGTTTACAGCTCTGGGTTGCCTTACTTTTTCTCTTCTGGAGAGCATTGACTCTAATTTCCTCAGTCAGTCTTCATCCAGGCAAGTATAGACTCTAGAAGCATATTAATTAGCTGACTAATATTTTAAATGAGACTGCCTTTAATTCTACCTCCCCTCCGAGTATCTGCATTTAGGTCCTGTTTATTGTTACCACTTGCACTTGTTGCCTGCTTCTTCCACCACAGTGAGTTTCACATCAGAAGTGAAATCATGAAGCGAACAAACATGTGATATAACACGGTGAAAGGTAATTTTAAAGAGTGTGCTCATAGCAAAACTCTGCGCATTGTTCATGTTTGTTTCTTATACATGCTCAGTGATTGAGAGCAATTGTCCTTCCTCTGATCTACTGTATGTTTGTATCTTCTTATCTTATCTAGAAAGCATGAATTATTCCAGTCAAATGCCAGTTTTGGTCTCCCCATCATCGACCTCCTTGGACACTGAATCAACAAACACAGGGCAACACTCCTACCATCAAAGTAGGTAAGACACCCTGAAGATATTAGTTAACAGCCCATGATATATATTACTACTGTTAATAAAGTATTGATTTAAAGTATTTTTCTCTTTCCAGTGATAGATGGATTCTTCATACACACCTTAATGAGCTGTCCATCTCCTGTACCAATGAAGAAAACCATCCATGTCTTCTGCCTCACTGCCAGCACAGAGGTCATGTAGGGCTGCCTGAAGAGAACTGCCTCTGGTTTAAGAGTCTCAGGCTGAGAAAGAGACACATAGAGAATCAGGGTTAGATCTCAATGGTATTTAGATTCCTGAAGACATGACTCTGCTAGCTGTTTCATTGAAGGTATTTAACACGGACCAGTATGGGATATTTCTAGTTTAGTGACTTTGTAGGAACCACACAGTAATGAAGTGATGAACATTTATTTTGCTTGAATGACCAGAGAAGGAGTACTGTGAAAGGTAGAGACAACATCTAATCTAATCCCCATTAAAACATTCTTTACCTGGTTCTTGTTGGGACTATCCACATAGTAGAAGTCTGGATCCTTATCTTTGTCTAAACTGAGATCAGGACTGATGTCAAACACCACCAGCTCAGTGTTGCTTTGTTCTCCGTCCACACTGAACACTCCGCTCCAAAGAACCGTCTGTCCACCTGGGATGACCGAGGAGGCCAGAAGTCTGCTGCCTTCACCATCAGAGACACTGAGAGTCGCGCCCCGTAGAGACTTGAGAGTTCGGGTTTTACTTCTTTCGCCTTCAAGCCAAATGAGACGGACTTTGTTGCTGTTAGCGTCACTTCTTACGTTGGAGAGCAGATAGATGATCGAACTGATCTGAAATCCGTCCACAAACTCCACATCGCTTTTATTTTTGATCGTAGGTGTGCCTGATGATCCATCAGTTAGAGAAAATATACCTGCCTCGTCTTTGTTGTTTGAATTTTGAAGGTTGATGGTCTCAGCATCAGAGGAGCACTTGCTCTTTTCGGGCTGCATCGCGGTCAGAATATAAGTCTCTGTCTGAGATGGATTCTTCTTGACATCCACCAGAATACCTACGAACGAGCTGTTCCGTCTCAGTGGCCCCACCTGGACGTGTTCTTTGTACAGAAGGTTAGAGATGTTCTTCAGGTCCAGAACCTCGCAGTAACCACACTCATTGTCTGTCACACCGCAGATGATCTGAGCGCCATTCTTAACAAATGGTAATAATAAGTTGATGCTGAAAGTTGCGTTCCAGAAAGTCTTCTCAGAGACTCGGTCAAACTTATTATTCCTCGGATCTTTACTTGGCATCAAGATTCCTCTCAGAGTCAGACTGTGGATCAGAGTCAGGTCGTGGCTCAGCTGGTACAGCTTCTCCTCTGTAGCGATATAAACCGTGTTGTTGGCCACTGAAAAGTGGCGGATGTCTCCATCGAAGGCGAAACCTCCTCCATCCTCCTCCAGACACCGACCCTGTTCTCCCCAGAGAATACAAAGCAGACCGAGCAGCACGATCATTTTCCAGCAACGGTGCCAGCTCTGGCTGGATACCCTCAGACAATGAAGCTCTGCATAGCGCTCTGATCTCTGATCACTGCGTCTCTAGAGCCGCGCGTAAAAGCGCAGCGCGACTCTGAAAAGAGAAGTGCTGAAAGTGGGAGGAGGCAGCGCACTGAGCGAAACTAAAACCAGCAGACATTCTAAATAATTCTGATATATGATGACAAAGCAGCATTACTATTTTCATTTAGCCCCATTTGTCACTCTTCTATCGTTCTTAAAGTCCACACAGCTTCAGTTAACAAAACGTGTGCATGCTGAGGATAAAGATTACAAAATCAAGTCTTAAAACTTCAAGATCAAGACTCAATGACAGCTGGCAAACGTTCTATAAACCAGCCTTCAGTAGTTTACATGGTCTCCATCTCAAGAAGAACAAGAAGCCTTGTCGAGGATATTTCCACCTCCATTCAGTTAGTGAATCAATTCTCGGTTTGTCTCTTATGGTCCGTCCGCACCACAGGGGAACGGTCTTATATCTAATTAAAGTCAGTGATCTGTAGGACAAATATGCGATCCTTTCTACATTTACACAATGATCCACACAGTATCTCCTGGATAAAGCTGTTGAATAGGGAGAGTACATGGTCGCTGGCATTTCCAAACTTTATGCAACTTCCTTCATCTGTCCACCCATCCCTTCGGCGTGTTCAGACAAATGTGAAGCGATGGCGACATCTGGTGTCAGTTCTGGGAAGTTATTTTCTCTGCTCTATGAAATACTTTGAACGACTACGACCAAACAAACGTATATGAGTTTTAGACATGACTGACAGTGAAGTTCAGACACTGTAGAGAAGTTTTCACCCCCAGTCCATGTTTCAACTTTACTCAACACAAGACTGCTTTATATCATCAAAATATCCCCCAAAAGAAGAAAATAGTTGTAGTAAACGTCTTCACATACGTTAGCCACAATTTACGACGTGTACCACATGCGCATTGACATTTTATTTTTTTAGGATATCAGTTACATTTCAAACAGCGTCAGTAGACTCGTCTATTCGACGTTTACCAGTGAAAGTAGCCACAAGGTGAGCACAAAGCCACAATGAAACTCACTGTGACCTTGTAATGAGAAAGTTTGTCTTGAAATCCTTTGTGGTTCTTGAATGACAAAGATACAAGAGTCTTTATTATTATTGTGGAAGGAATATGTTGGTATAGATATACCTAGAGTTGTGCATGTAGGCTTTTTTCTACTTGTAGTCATTTCAGTTTGTACAACGTTGTTTTCTCAAACGTAAAATTTCAAAATGAAACTGAAACAACTGATATGATACTATATGTAATTTTTTTTAAAGACCCAACTACTATAACTACTCTAACATGTTACTTACTTGTGGTAGGACTGAAACAATGTTTCGTAATTCCTGCAGTGTTCCTGTGGATAAAGTATGCATGTTTCAATTTTTTCTTGTTTTTCTCATGTAGTTATTTTCTTGCTGTAGTTTGATTCGCTTCTTTGCAGTTTTACGTTAATTAATAAATGAGCAGCAGGTGTTAGCAGAGGGCTAATCAGCCGCCTTGTTTAACTTGAGAGTGTGACGCAGTTCTTATTTCTAGATTTCTCTCAGGCACATTTTCGTAATTTTTAATGTTTCTTCGGTTTTATTTCCAGATTGTAGCATACAATAAGCGACAATGTCCACAAGTGTAGCATTCTGGAAAAGTTCTAAGCATTACATTTAAAGTGAAGGTGTTTGACAAAATAATTTCAACTAGTATTTAATAATTTTTATGATTTCAATGTTTGATCATGTTTGATTCATTGTTTTTCAAATAGCAGCTAAATTAAATCAGCTGTTATATATCTTCTTCAAAACAGCACCAGGTCTTCAGGCTAGGCTGTTGAATTTTAGCTGTCAGACTTGTCCTTGTTTCTTTATGTAGTTGACAGCCATGAAGTAAAATTCTTGTTTTAATACATCACCTATCCGGTTAACTTAAACTTAGGTATAAGTGTAAGTATAAGTTAAAACAACCAGAGCTTAGTATTGTAAAACCAAAGCATCTGAACAACCTTCATGAAACTGATAAACCCGTAAGCATCACTTATTTGATTGCAGTCAAATCATCCTTTGTTTTGTTTAAATAACATTATTCATGTATAGTTTATAAAATGTATAAAACACAGTCACTAAAAGAGCTGCACTTCTGCACCATGGCATTAGAGGCCAAACTGGTCAGGTGGTCACTAATCCCAATGTAAAGATATTATAAACAAGAGGTCATCAGTAGAATAAAATATATATATACTCAGGGAAAACCAAGAAATAAATGACACTGTCAATACTAAATACTCAATTAAAAGTATTTAATAATTACAAGATAGTAATAGGATAAGCATTTATTTCAGTTTAGGCATTAAAAAGCATATAGAAGTACACACTTGGTAAAAAGAACATAACAATTATATAAAAAAGTAGTCAAACCTTATAATAGGTGCAGCGTAATAACTACTTCAAATGGTCTCTTAATATTAATATTTCGCCTAAAATACAATGACTTCATATGTACTACCTGTATAGCCTGTAGTATCAGAAAGTGTCAATGGCCTGATGCTTTAATAGAGCAGTTCCAGATTTTGAGAAATATGTTTATTTTCTTTTTGGTTGTGATTTAGAGGAGATGAGGATTTCAGTGGTCTGATGTCTGTATCATAAATATACATAATGATAAAAGAGTAAAACAAACTATTGTGTTGGATTAATCTTGGCTGGTAGCAGGCTGCCTGAAGTCTCATCTGCACCACAAAGTTACAAATCAACCACCAGAGACAGGAAGAAAGTGTTTGATAAAAAAATATTAATTGAAAATAAAGAAGCCTTTTAATACAAATGTGTAGGCAGCTGGTGAACTTGTTCCCTGTAAGAACGGATGGAGAGCTAGGCATCTGTGGTCAGAGCATGTTCATCTCAGAGGTGCGTCTCCTTTGCCAGCGATAGATAAACACTAACACTGAAAGATGAAGAGTTACTGATTGAGACCGAGCAGAAAAATACAATTTCCTCTATTAAGTGGAACAGGAAAACATCTAAATCAGTATTTACTCTCCAAGATCTCTATAGAAAATAGCAGAAAACAATGACTACACATAATGCAATGTACAAGTTTAGGCTTTGACAAAAACTGCTGATGGATCAAAATCACTTACCACCTATGACACAAGGTATCAGCATCAAACGCACTTTTATCAGAAGGACCTGATGAAATAAAGGCAGAGGACCTAGCAGCACTGTCTGGCCACCATACTTTATCTAGAAAACAAGAATGACACTGCTATTGAAAAGGAAATAAAGGATTGGAAAGTCTCAAAAGAGCCCTCAGTCAAATATCTATTTACTGTGTTCATCAATAGTTTGAAGTAAATTTCTCTCTTTGAAAGTAAATCTAAACTAGTTCACGTCTGACCCAGTATTTTCTAGTTTAGAGGAAAGTTTTACCTCTATGTGCTGAAATGTAAAGCTGGATGTGTTTTGTATCTCACAGGTGAAAAAGTCAGTCTGGTTGTCAGTTTCTTTCTCTTCCATGATGCAAGGGTATTTCTTTCCTTCTTCAATACCCCACACTAACAGCTCTGCTGTTGTCATCTCTAGTTTATCTGCCTTTTTCTGAAATAATGAAATGACAAATGCTTGATGTTTGCTCATCTGTTAAAAAATTGATATTAAAAAATTTTTTTTTTTTTTTTTTGTTTTTTTTTTTAAAAGTTGTACCTGTATGGTGACACGAAAACCGTCCCCCGTCCTTGTGAATGAGAAGGTGGTGAACACAGGGTCTGGATAGTAGGTTATTTTTGTGGAGCAGGCCAAGGATTGATTGGCTACTTTCAAATACACAGTGCTGCTAGAAGTCGTCTGAGGCCTTAAAGCTGCAGGTGTGTCATAGGAGAGTTTCTGTGGGGAATTTACATCTGTTATATATCTGTGTTTGGTTTGCATGGCATGGTGCTGATGACTAAAGCAAGTCAGATTAAAGTTAAGATGAGTAAAAAGCAGTAGGGTCACCTAATCAGTGGAAAATGTGTCTACTTATCATCTGCATGATTTGGCCAAGTGGAAGCACTTTGATGGAGAATAAAATTGGACCTAAAATTGAACCTTGTGGTACACCAAAAGTAGTGTGAACTCTGGAATATGTGAGATTAGCTCCGGTGACAAAAAGTTCTTTCAAAAGGGTAAGAATAAAAGAAACTAAGGGAAGTTCCTCAGATGCCCAACCAGGACAGACAATCCACTGCAGGAACTGCATTTAGGTTTAAAGAATTTAAATTGCGTTACCTCCCTTGTCTGCAATTTCTGTGGTGTGTAATGGTCTAAAACCTGACTGAAATTTCTCAGAGATACTATAAAGCTAAATGTGGATTTGAAAGTTTACAAATGTAAATGCATCTTTCAATCATTTAGGGATTGGTGTAATGTTATCAAGACAGTTTAAGATTAGGTTGACCCACAGAATGTTTAAAATCTTTAAAAAATTTGCTTTCTAAGGAACCATTTTATTTATTATAAAATGGATTATAATATTTATTATCAAAACTCTTACACTTACCTCCAAAAATATCTTTTATTTTAAAATACGTTTTAAGTTTAATTTACTTGTTCACAATTAAATACAATGTACTATAATGGAGCAAGATATCATATCATATGGAATAATGTGACGTAACAAAGGAGCAACGTGTGTTGCCTATTGTGAGCCTATTGAGAGTCTATTAATTCTTTGTATTGATTATAGTAGATAAACTATTATTTATAGTCTGCCCTATAAACTATGTAAGGGATAATGCCCCACGAGGTGCCCATTATCGGCTTTGCGTCGGACGGTTCACACCTCCGCGTCGTCCATTCATTTCTGATAATGGACACCTCGAAGGGCATTATCCTTATCACATGGTCACTGACGAAATAAATAATTATTAGGTCAATTATGAAAACGTTAATGTTGTTTTTTACTGTTTAAATTATAAGTTTTTCACAAGAAGCGGCTGAGCGGACTATTTAACATCTCCCGTCCACAGTCGTTGCCAGGGAAACCCATATGTCTATGGTAGAACGAGCAGCTCGATCGGCCGCAGCGGTTATTAATCAGCGGAAGGGAAGTGAGATGATTGCTTAACGTTACATTACCTGATACAAGGTATCGGTTCAGAAGGCCAGTGCACTTACTACCGTGTGTGTCCAGATGATCACGTGAAATTTCCAGAGTCCACAGATAGTTTCCTAAATGGTTTTTATTGCAAGAAATATTATCCACCATTCACTCTAATAATTTAATGTGTAGAAATGTAGAAAGGAAATCAAGCAAGAGGGTAAGCAAAACAGATATGACAGTAGGCAAGAGGTAATAGTAACGAACTATTTAAAATTAAATGCAACATTTTGCCGTAGACATTTAGAACGTGCTCAAATCAGCATTATGGCACGGCACTAAAAATATTGCTCCGCCAAGTCTGTGGCAATATTGTATCCATCTCCATGGCAACACTAACCGTCAGAGCTGGAGCAGGAAACGGCTGAAAAATACGCTACTAGATCGGTTTGTTGTTAACAGCATCTTTGTTACAACTTGGGCAATAAAAGTAAGCATTTTTTGCTCATTTATGCATTATTGATTTGGTTCAGTAACGTCCGAGACCGCGTTAAAACATGAACGTCAGCTCAGAGTTCACTCATCTGGGACTAGGAAATCAGTTCTGTTGCTAGGTCGTTACTAAGGTTCGGATTAGTTGCTGTAGTGGTGAATTTACATGTAAACCATGACATCTACGGCTAAAAACAGTACAAGTAACCTGAAGAAACACCTGTAGTTAGAGGCTAAACGACCTCGCACTAGCAAACAGACGGAAGGTGATGGCGCGAGCAAATCTAAACAACGAAAGTTGTATTTCTCCAGACCAGAGATGAAGATGTTTGACCCAGGAGAAGTGAGAAGGCTGGTGGCTGAGTGTGTCGTGGAGGATGTGCTGCCTCTTTCTACAGTTGAGTCGCCGGTGTTTCAAAAGCTTGTCAGCAAAGTCCCTGTTCGATCAAGTGCCAAGGTAAAAACAAATCTCTAATGATAAAGTCCTATTGTTGAGGTATAAACACATTTCCACAGATAGTTCATTTAAGATGAGACATTTAAAAATTGTTTTAATTTGTTAAGTCAGTTGTGTTTGCAGAGGGATTTTCATAGTTGTTGTCACATCATCTCAGAATACTTTAACAGTAACAAAAATACATCTCCATGTTTTACAGTACTCAGAAATGAGACTGTGGGTGATAATGAACAAAGCGCCAACTAAGAAAAAATATGGATAGAAATATATGAAGTTATGAATCACTAGAGATTTGTGTCTCAGTGTCTGAGGAAAAATCATTCACGGAAGACAAACTTTAAAACTCATCTCATTTCATCTTCCGTACCGTTTAATCCTGCACTAGGGTCGTGGGGGTTGCTGGAGCCTATCCCAGCTGGCATCGGGCGAGAGGCGGGATACACCCTGGACAGGTCGCCAGCCTATCGCACTGAGACATGCAACCATTCACACTCACACACACACCTAGGGTCAATTTAGAGTCACCAATAAGCCTAACGAGCATGTCTTTGGAGGTGGGAGGAAGCCGGAGTACCCGGAGAGAACCCACGCGAACACAAGGAGAACATGCAAACTGCACCCATCATGTGCCGCCCAACCTTTAAAACTATGCAATGTAAATTGCAATCCATATACTTGTAGTAGATTAAAAGAATACAAGGACTAAAAGGACTATTTGCCATGACAAAATTTTGAGCACCTTCATTTTGTAATGCCTTGTCGTAAATATTTATTTTGGTGAAAGTAACTAAAATGTAATAAGTAACTTATTACTCTAAACAGAAGATAATATTTTAAAGAAACGTATTACTTTCAAATGCAAATAACTTGTAATATGGAATATGACATTTTGGAAGTAACTTGCCCAACACTGCCGGTTGGGCCGTTGGGGGGCGACAAACTGTTGCTCCACTCTCGTCTCTCCTGTACTGACGGAGCCCAATAAGCCTAAAGGCTGCTCTCACACCGATGCCCCGTCACAGACATGATCTGGCGAGTTTCCAGCCCGGCGCCTGAAAGTCGACCTACAGCTGTGCTCCGGAGGCTGTGGTTTGTGTCTACCCGCGTATGTTCTGTGTTTCTGTTGCCACGGTTACCATAGCGTTTAAGCCAGCGCAATCATTTAGAAGTGTCATCAGGTAATTTGGACGGAACGTCTTTATGGGTGTCTATTATCACAGCCAATCAGAATCGGGGATTCACCCGGACCATGGTATAATTATTTATAATTGTCTTCTTTTTTATGAAGTCAATATTGGTCCAGTCAGGTCCCCCCTGCCTGTCCTCCTGTGATTAGGGTGTGAGGACAGCTGGCTTGCTGGGTGTCTTTTTGTCATTTTTCGTCGTGTCAAAGGAGTGAAACTGTTTTTTGACTTCTAACTTACATTTATTTATTTTTGATTGAAGTCAACCCAGAGATAATTTTTGTTTATGTAAATGAATTGCAATCCTTTTGTGGAAACTGTCTCTCCATGAGTTCTTATATTTCAGTGAGTCCATGACCTCCTCCTCACAAACTACTCTGAGGTTTTTGACCATCATTTTTTGAACACAAGAGTAGCCATAACATCACGTCTAAAGACCCACCTGACTGCTGCTGGTTGTGGGAAGTTGGACTTCCGTCTGTCCGTGGATGTGTGTGATTCCTTCCACAAACTCCAAGTGGGACCCCATGAGTGTGACCTTCCTCTTCCCACTGCAGGACATGGAGCAGTAGCCAAACAGAGAGAAGGGATTTATCCCTGGTTCTTTTGGAGGGCCTACCACTGTGCATCTTGTTAACACGATTAAATTAACTAATTAAAACCCACCTGGTCCAGGTGCTGCTTGGTACAATGTCTGTGCAGGATGGTGTTGATCGATAGGTGATTAAAGCGTTGCCGTGGCAACTGCCATCAGGCAGTAGAACGCATGCTTTGACAAAACCTTTCTTTTCTGTAGTGGGAATGTGGAACGTCAGACTCACACCAGTCTTGTTCCATACAGGAGATCTGAGAGAGAAACACATCAACACTCACCATCATCACAATAACAATGATGTGGAGAAAACATGAGTTTCTAGTGTGGCCATGATCTTAGTTGTCTGTAAAGTGACTCACTCTTGTGGAGTACAGTCCAGGTCTGTCTGGATCCTCACTCTGGTCACATTAATGAGGTTCTGACCTGACAACAAGGCATGGTTTCTACCGTAGAAAGACACAACACTGGGAGAGATGGAGGAGATTTCTGGCTTCTAACAGAAATAAAACACACAAACATAAGCTTTAAAACATCACCCTACTGATGTTATAACATTTACTGAATGGAGGAACAATGTGTGTAACAGTGGAGGTTCAGACTCACAGAAAAGTTCATCCCAGGCTCCAACTTTTGACAAACACTGTCCTGCAGGAGGAAGTGGGAGAATAGATTCAGAAGGTTTACAGTCTCTGATCCAGAACCTGCTGCAGCCAATGTTTGGTCAGATAAAAACAAAACACTGCACACAGCCAACCTAAGGTATATTCAACCACAGAACAATTGTTGTATAATACAGTGTAAAGTTTTACTCAGTAGGCTATATCTGACATGTGTTTGTTTGTCGTGTGCAGAACTAGAAAATAAGACAATCCAGTTGCGATAGACAAATTTACTGGTAGCACAGTGGTGTATTTTAAAAACCATAAAATTTCAGAGATGCAAAGATTTGAATGGATAATTCGGCTGCCGAATGTACCTTCATAATTAGGAAACAGGTAGTCGACATCTGGATATTCTTCCAAAGTATGATGAAACTTCAGTCATAAAGGCACATTGTTAACGTGATAAGTGAATATATTAAAACATGTTTATATTAAAATACCAAAAGAGTGGATTTTAAAGAGTATGTTCTTAATAGATCAAAAGAAAATGAATAAAATTATTCTTGTAGATCAACAAAGACAAATACAACAGTTGTGAAAGCTCAAATGAAAAGAAAGATAATTACATTATCCACTCCTTCATTAGACCATGAACAGCTGTTTATGTTCCATCCACAACCAGCCCTGACACACTGCTGACACCTGAAGAACAAGCAAAGGTATGTTGACAATTACTCATATGGATCACAATGTCTTATAGTAACTACTAATATAGTAGTTACTATGTCTAGTACACTGTAAATGACTCTCAAATTACAAGTCACAACTTTGTGATGAAGAAATCATTTAAACTCATCAGCGTTAATTAAACTCTAGTGTGATGAGAAACGAGGCGGCACAGCGGCTCGGTGGTTAGCGCTGATACCTGCCAGCGAGAAGGTCCGGGTTTGAGTCTAGCTTTCTGGGTGGAGTTTGCATGTTCAGTTAAATTTCCCCGCTTGGGATATAAAGCATAAATAAATAAAACATCTATCAATCAATCAATCAATTCATAAATGAAATGATCCAGCAACCCCCCGCGACCCTAGTGAAGTTTAAGCGGTATGGAAGATGAGTGTGATTAGAAACCTGACACCTATGCCCGACACTAGGTGGCAGCACTTGGCTAGACGTGATGTTAGTCATGGCTGCTGAAAAGGAGAGTCTGGGGCCCAAGCATGTGAAGGTGACCTGCTGCTAAATGGTAAATTTGAACACTGCCGTTTGGTGGCGCTATTGATATTAGAGAGAGAGTCTGGCTAACTCAAATCATGGGCGCCTTGTCAGATACCTCAGAGGGAAGATTCTCCAGTGTAACTCTATGGGCTGGATGTGCTATGTTGAAATACACTTCAGGTCAAAAGTTTTAGAACACCCTAATTTGTCCGGTTATTTATTGCAATTCAAGTCATGCAAGCCCAATGAATAGCTTGAAATGGTACAACCTCCACTCTGTCTGCATGAAAGCAGTGTTGCAACACACTGTGGTACCAGACCCTCATAAGCATCAGGTGAACAGTATTGTGCTGCAGAAAGTACACAGTAAAATCAGTATACCCAAATCAACACTGTAAGAGTTGATCTTAACACTTTTAAACTGTCTATATGGGTCCACACTTCAGTGTTAATTTAACACACAATGTAGCGTTAGCACCACTTTAGCACGCTAGCTAGCAACTTCGAACCATTAGCATCATTTTATCACGTTTTATATCTATGGTTACGAAGTACGTGACTAGTCTCACTCAGACAAAACGTCAGGCCAAACGTAGCGTTCACTGCCGTTACTCACTTTGTGTGTTACCGTGAGGCCAGGCATGCATCCTAACCATGCTAACCTCTAGCTCATTAAGCAGGTGTTCGGGTGGTTAGTAACAGCGTGACGAGTAAAGTTTCCGTGGCTCACCGCTGCAAAATGACTTCGGGTGCCCGAAGAGTAATTGGGTGGGAGGAGGGGGGGGGGTGGGGCGTTAACACTTGAGGTGTTAAATACAGGATCAGAGTTTAGAGTAAGAAGTTCGGAGTTAATATTTAAACATTTACACCTAGAGGTTTGATTTAGTGACACTTCCTTTTTACACTCGGTTTTGACAACAACTATTTATGGACTGAGAGTTAATTATAATGGATTAACTCTACTTAGAGAATAATAGAATAATTAACTCTACTTGTGTTTGTCCAGTTTAACACCAAGAATTCAACTCTTCTCAATTTGCTGTGTAGTGTGTTGCTACAAAAATGGCGAGAGAAAGGCATTTAACAATGGAAGAGAGACAGACCATCATAACACTTGTATGTAGGTCTTTCCTACAGGGAAATTGCAAAGAAAGTCAAGGTGTCAGTGAGTACAGTTTTCTTCACCTTTAAAAGGAACTCAGAAACTGGGGAAAACTCTGACAGGAAGCAATCTGACAGACCCAAAGCCACAACTGAATCAGAGGACAAGTTTCTGAGAGTTAACAGCTTGCGTGATAGGTGGCTCACAGGACAACAGCTTCAAGCACAGCTTAATAGTAGTCGTAGTAAGCAAGTCTCCGTTTCAACTGTGAAGAGAAGACTTCGAGCTGCAGGTTTGACAGGATGAGTTGCAGCAAGAAAGCCATTGCTAAGATGTCAGAATAAGACAAAGAGGCTCTCCTGGGCCACGAAACACCGCCTTTGGATTACTGAAGACTGGAAGAAGGTATTATGGTTGATATATCAAAATTTCAAATCTTCGGTTCATCACGCAGGATGTTTGTACGCCGTCGAGTAGACGAGAGGATGGTTCCACAGTGTGTGACATCAACTCTCAAACATGGAGGAGGAAGTGTGATGGTCTGGGACTGTTTTGCTGGATCCAGGGTCGGTGACTTGTACACAGTGAGAAACATGGAGTGGCCAGCACAGTCTCCCCACAGTCTCCCCACAGTCTTAAACCCCATCGAGCTGGTTTGGGATGAACTGGACAGAAGAGTGAAAGCAAAGCAACCTACAAGTGCCACACATTTATGGGAACTTCTGCAACGGACTTGGGAAGAACTTTCTGAAGAACATTTGATTTCTATTGTAGAAAGAATGCCAGGAATGTGTTCAGCTGTTACATCTGCCAAAGGTGGCTACTTAGATGAGTCAGAAGTTTAGAATACATTTTGGTCTATAAATTGATTCCATGATTTCTTTTTCAACTCATTGCTTATTTATTCTTTGCTTGCATTTCAGAGTGCAATGACACAACAAACTGAATAATTTTCAGTAAATTTCAGTAAATTTTCAGTTGTGATTAGTCCTTCTTATTTAAGTCAACACAGTACAGGATCACAGTATCACACCTCTTCCAGTCAGCCTGAATCATTGCTGCTGTATGTACGTAACTGGCAAGAGAGATGGTCGCTCCTGCAACTGACTTGAGATTATTTGTTGTTTCTTTGAAAACAAATCAAGTTGATGTTCCCATCAAACTGTTCTCACTCATTGTTTCAAAGGCTTAACACTTTTAGTTCAACAATGTGAATGCTTAAACCTGTAAGGATAGCATTGTCTTAATGAGTATTTCTTATTTAGCTCAGGTCTTTAAGTTATCTGTATTCACATTTTGTACCAACTATGATCAAAGGAAGATCATTTAATCACAGCATGTTTCTTTGAATTCTAGAAAATAGGAATGAACTTACAAGACAGAAGTTGGAGGTCCACTGATGTCAGAGCAGTTGGTTAGCTTCAGACGCTCTGAAAGGTTCGTCTTCCCAAGTCTCATCATTACAGTGACATGCAGGCCTGTTAGAGAAAATAATATGATGAACTTCAGAGTCTCGACCTCTGACACGTGAAAACACAGATTTGTCAACTGGTTGGTGAGAAATGTTGTAAATTAATGAACAGATCTGATTCATGACAGCATAACATCTACAACTCCTCCTTGACTGTGAGATTTGAAGTAAACTGGATTATTTATTTAAAGCTACTGACCGTCAGCAGGAATTGAGCCATGGGATAGGCTGCAGGTGCATTGTGGGAACTTTTGTGTACAACGTTCTCTAGGTGATGGAAAGATTTCACAGGCAAAGTTATCCTTTGTCCAGTTGACAGTCAGGTGGGTCTGGATCTTTAGTGTGATCTGAGAAAGGAAGAGAGATGAGTGACAAATAACTGATAGTTACAGTTGTACAGTGTTAATGTGTAACCTGTACCTCTCCACTGGGGTTCTTTAGAACTTTGTGAGAAATGATTTTCTCTGTGGAATCATCAGGAATAGATAACCAGTCAGAATCTTGGCAGTCGTCTTCAAATGTGCACCTGGGAAAAGAGAAATGTGTTATAATGAAGTTCATGATGGGTTTTTGAAGATGTCAGATGCAGATGTTGTTGCTCTGACCTTTGTTTAGATCCACACCAGACACAGTATGGATCCTGTGCAGACAAACACTCCTGTACATTTGTGTATGTGCTGCACTTTGATACAGACACACGCTTCATCTGGAAAACAAGTGGAGACACTTCAAAATACAGCAAATGTACATGTGACACTGAATGAATAGTGAGTGAGTAAGAGCAGTACCTGGTTTCTAAATGGCACGTAGACATGTTTCTGATCCACTGGATCCAGTTGTATTTTGGGAAACACTTGGCGGTCGTCATTGGTCCTGTAGAGCACCATGGGACAAGCAGGGTGATAGTTCCTGTCCACAGCAAGCTGACAACAACAATGTAGTTTTGTTACATACCTGCATAGCTCTGATCAATATAGAAAATAATCAAATTTGTCAGATTTTCCCACATTCAGTTGGTTACAACCAAGACAATGATGTTAAATAGTTAGCAAATAATCATGAAACTAGATGTTAGAAACTCCATAATGTTGACTTCAGCCAAAGTGAACAAAAATATGATACTTTGTGTTTGTTTATTCCAGAAAATGACTTGTCAGTGAGTTGCATCTGTTTAGAAGTGTTTCCATTAAATGTGATGAGTCTTATCTGAAAAAGTGAAAATTCATCAAAATCAATGTTGCTACTAATAATTGACATATCCAAGGTCGTAATAATCCCCCCAAGAAAAATCCACTTTCAATTTCTATTATTAAAAATATTAAAATTTTTGTGTGTATTTTTTCCCAAGCATTTGTGATGCTGTCACAAACACTGGCATATAAATGGTTAAAAGTATCTATCTATCTATCTATCTATCTATCTATCTATCTATCTATCTATCTATCTATCTATCTATCTATCTATCTATCTATCTATCTATGTTACATTTGTGATTTGTTACAAGATGCCGAATCAGATCATATTTACTCCAATAATAGGTGCACATCAGTCTTTATACTCACCTTAATGAGCTGTCCATCTCCTGTACCAATGAAGAAAACCATCCATGTCTTCTGCCTCACTGCTAGCACAGAGGTCATGCAGGGCTCCCTGAAGAGAACTGCCTCCACGAATCTGTCCACAAACTCCACATCGCCTTTATTTTTGATCGTAGGTGTGCCTGATGATCCATCAGTTATAGAAAATATACTTGTCTGGTCTTTATGATCCGCATTTTGAAGGTTGATGGTCTCAGCATCAAAGGAGCACTTGCTCTTTTCGGGCTGCATCGCGGTCAGAATATAAGTCTCTGTCTGAGATGGATTCTTCTTGACATCCACCAGAATACCTACGAACGGGTTTTTCCGTCTCAGTGGCCCCACCTGGACGTGTTCTTTGTACAGAAGGTTAGAGATGTTCTTCAGGTCCAGAACCTCGCAGTAACCACCACACTCATTGTCAGTCACACCGCAGATGATCTGAGCACCATTCTTAACAAATGGTAATAATACGTTGATGCTGAAAGTTGCGTTCCAGAAAGTCTTCTCAGAGACTCGGTCAAACTTATTATTGTTGGGATCTTTACCGAGCTTCAAGATTCCTCTCAGGGTCAGACTGTGGATCAGAGTCAGGTCGTGGCTCAGCTGGTACAGCTTCTCCTCTGTAGCGATATAAACCGTGTTGTTGGCCACTGAAAAGTGGCGGATGTCTCCATCGAAGGCGAAACCTCCTCCATCCTCCTCCAGACACCGACCCTGTTCTCCCCAGAGAATACAAAGCAGACCGAGCAGCAGGATCATTTTCCATCAACGGTGCTAGCTCTGACTGGATTCCCTCAGACAATGAAGCTCTGCATAGCGCTCTGATCTCTGATCACTGCGTCTCTAGAGCCGCACGTAAAAGCGCAGCGCGACTCTGAAAAGAGAAGTGCTGAAAGCGGGAGGAGACGGCGCGCTGAGCGAAACTAAAACCAGCAGACATTCTAACTAATTCTGATATATGATGACAAAGCAGCATTACTATTTTCACTTGGCCCCATTTGTCCCCTGAGCAAGCACCTAACCTCCCAATATGCTTCCCGGGCGCACCCACCAGGGGCTGCAGCCCACTGCTCCAACTGTACACATTACTGTGTGAACAAATGGATGGGTCAAACAGCAGGACAGAATTTCCCCTCAGGGATCAATATAGTACATCAAAATAAAAAAATAATAAAAATAAATAAATAAAAATCAAGTTACACTTTTTGCATGCTGAAGATAACGATTACAAAATCAAGTCTTAAACTCTTTGATCAGTCAAGATCAAGACTCAAGCGAATCAATTCTCGGTTTGTCTCTTATGGTCCGTCCGCACCACAGGGGAACGGTCTTATTCCTAATTAAAGTCAGTGATCTGTAGGACAAATATGCGATCCTTTCTACATTTACACAATGATCCACACAGTATCTCCTGGATAAAGCTGCTGAATAGGGAGAGTACATGGTCGCTGGCATCTCCAAACTTTATGCAACTTCCTCAATCTGTCCACCCATCCCTTCGGCGTGTTCAGACAAATGTGAAGCGATGGCGACATCTGGTGTCAGTTTTGGGAAGTTATTTTCTCTTCTCTATGAAATACTTTGAACGACTACGACCAAACAAACGTATATGAGTTTTAGACATGACTGACAGTGAAGTTCAGACACTGTACAGAAGTTTTCACCCCGTGTCCAACTTTACTCAACACAAGACTGATTTATATCATCAAAATATCTCCTCAAAGAAGAAAATAGTTGTAGTAAACGTCTTCACATACATTCGTCACAATTTACGACGTGTACCACATGCGCATTGACATTTTTTTTAGGATATCAGTTACAGTTCAAACAGCGTCAGTAGACTCGTCTTAATTCGACGTTTACCAGTGAAAGTAGCCACAAGGTGAGCACACAGCCACAATGAAACTCATTGTCACCCTGTAATGAGAAAGTTTGTCGTGAAATGCTTTGTGGTTTTTGACTGACAAAGATACAGGAGTCTTTATTATTATAGTGGAAGGAATATGTTGGTATAGACATACCTAGAAGTTGTACATGTAGGCTTTTTTCTACTTGTAGTCATTTCAGTTTATAGAACATTGTTTTCTCAAACGTAAAACTTCAAAATAAAATTGAAAAAACTGATAAAAATGTGTCGACTATATAATTATTTTATAAGACCCAACGAGTATAACTACATTCTAACGTGTTACTTACTTTTGGTAGCATTTTAACAATGTTTCGTAATTCCTGCAGTGTTCCTGTGGATAAAGTATGCATGTTTCAGATTTTTTTCTTCTTGTTTTTCTCATGTAGTTATTTTCTTGCTGTAGTCTGATTTGCTTCTTTGCAGTTTTATGTTAATTAACAAATGAGCAGCAGGTGTTAGCAGAGGGCTAATCAGCCGCCATGTTCAACTTGAGAGTGTGACGCAGTTCTTATTTCTAGATTTCTCGCAGGCACGTTTTTGTAGTTTTTAATATTTTTTCCGTTTTATTACTAGATTGTAGCATACAATAAGCGATAATGCCCACAGAAGTATAGCATTACATTGAAACTGAAGATGTTTGACAACAATAATTAAGACTAGTATTTAATAATTTTAATGATTTTAATGTTTGACCATGTTTGATTAATTGTTTTTCAAATAGCAGCTAAATTAAATCAGCTGCTATATATCTTCTTCAAAACAGCACCAGGTCTTCAGGGTAGACTGGGACACAGTGTTTAAAGTAGACGGCTTGGCAGGTAGTTTCTTTGAGCATCTGTAGAGGTTACCACACTTCTGTTGATTTTTAGCTGTCAGACTTGTCCTTGTTTCTTTATGTAGTTGACAGCCATGAAGTAAAATTCTTGTTTTAATACATCACCTATCTGGTTAACTTAAGCTTAGGTATCAGTATAAGTTAAGACAACCAGAGCTTAATATTGTAAAAGCACCTGAACAACCTTCATCAAACTGATCAACTCGTAAGCATCACTTAGCTAGATCAGATATTTTATTAGATTGCAGTCAAATCATCCTTTGTTGTGTTTAAATAACATTATTCATGTATGGTTCATAAAACGCATAAAATACAGTCACTAAAAGAGCTGCACTTCTGCACCATGGCATTAGAGGCCAAACTGGTCAGGTGGTCACTAATCCCAATGTAAATATATCATAAACAAGAGGTCATCAGTAGAATAAAATATATATATATACTCAGAGAAAACCAAGAAATAAATCACACTGTCAATACTCAATACTCAATTAAAAGTATTTAATAATTACAAGATAGTAATAGGATAAGCATTTATTTCAGTTTGGGCATTAAAAAGCATATAGAAGTACACACTTGGTAAAAAGAACATAACAATTATATAAAAAATAAGGCAAAACTTAAACAAAGCACAGCGTAATAACTACATCGAATGGTCTCTTAATAGTAATATTCCACCTAAAATACAATGACTTCATATGTACTACCTGTATAGCCTGTAGTATCAGAAAGCTTCAATGGCCTGAACTTGTTCCCTGTGAGAACGGCCGGAGAGCTAGACATCTGTGGTCGGAGCTCGTTCATCTCAGCAGTGCGTCTCCTTTGCCAGCAACAGATAAACACTAACACTGAAAGATGAAGAGTTACTGATTGAAACCGAGCAGAAAAATACAATTTCCTCTATTAGTGGAACAGGAAAAAATCTAAATCAGTATTTATTCTCCAAGATCTTTATAGAAAATAGCAGAAAACAATGACTAAACATAATGCAACGTACAAGTTTAGGCTTTGACATAAACTGCTGATGGATCAAAATCACTTACCACCTATGACACAAGGTATCAGCATCAAACGCACTATCAGAAGGACCTGATGAACTAAAGGCAGATTACGTAGCAGCACTGTCTGGCCACCATACTTTATCTAGAAAACAAGAATGACACTGCTATTGAAAAGGAAATAAAGGAGTGGAAAGTCTCAAAAGAGCCCTCAGTCAAATATCTATTTACTGTGTTCATCAATAGTTTGAAGTAAATTTCTCTATTTGAAAGTAAAACTAAACTAACTCAAGTCTGACCCAGTATTTTCTAGTTTAGAGGAAAGTTTTACCTCTATGTGCTGAAATGTAAAGCTGGATGTGCTTTGTATCTGACAGGTGAAAAAGTCAGTCTGGTTGTCAGCTTCTTTCTCTTCCATGATGCAAGGGTATTTCTTTCCGTCTTCAATACCCCACACTAACAGCTCTGTTGCTGTCATCTCTAGTTTATCTGTCTTTTTCTGAAATGATGAAATTACAAATGCTTGATGTTTGCTCATCTGTTAAAAAAAAAAGATATTAAAAGTGTTTTATAAAAAAAGTTGTACCTGTAGAAAAATGTGAAACCCATCCTTTGTCCTCACAGATGTGAAGATAGTAAACACAGGGTCTGGATAGTAAGTTATTTTTGTGGAGCAGGCCAAGGATTGATTGGCTACTTTCAAATACACAGTGCTGCTAGAAGTCGTCTGAGGGTTTAAAGCTGCAGGTGTGTCGTAGGAGAGTTTCTGTGGGGAATTTACATCTGTTACATATCATCGAATCTGTGTTTAGCTTGCATGGCATGGTGATGATGACTAAAGCAGATTAAAGTTAAGAAAAGTAAAAAGCAGTGGAGTCACCCAATCAACGGAAAAAAATGTCTACTTCTCATCTGCATGATTTGGCCAAGTAGAAGCACTTTGATGGAGAATAAAATTGGACCTAAAATTGAACCTTGTGGTACACCAAAAGTAGTGTGAAGTCTGGAAGTCGTAAAGAAAGTTCTTTTAAAAGGGTAAGAATAAAAGAAACTAAGGGAAGTTCCTTTGATGCCCAACCAGGACAGACAATCCACTGCAGGAACTGCATTTAGGTTTAAAGAAGTTTCAAAGATATTATAAAGCTAAATGTGGATTTAAAAATTGAAAAAATTACCTGCAAAATGTTTTTATTTTATTTTAAAATACATTTTAAGTTTAATTTACAATTAAGTACGATGTACTGTAATGGAGCCAGATATCATATCATATGACATAATGTGATGTAACAAAGGGACATCGTGTCTAGAGACCCACCTGACTGCTGCTGGTTGTGGGAAGTTGGACTTCCGTCTGTCCGTGGCTGTGTGTGATTCCTTCCACAAACTCCAAGTGGGACCCCATGAGTGTGACCTTCCTCTTCCCACTGCAGGACATGGAACAATAGTCAATCGGAGAGAGGGGATTTATCCCTGGTTCTTTTGGAGGGCCTACTACTGTGCATCTGTTTAACATGATTAAATTAACTAATCAAACCCACCTGGCCCAAGTGCTGCTTGGTACAATGTCAGTGCAGGATGGTGTTGATCGATAGGTGATTAAAGCGTTGCCGTGGCAACTGCCATCTGGCAGTAGAACACATGCTTTGACAAAACCTTTCTTTTCTGTAGTGGGAATGTGGAACGTCAGACTCACACCAGTCTTGTTCCATACAGGAGATCTGAGAGAGAAACACATCAACACTCACCGTCATCACAATAACAATGATGTGGAGAAAACATGAGTTTCTAGTGTGGCCATAATCTTAGTTGTCTGTAAAGTGACTCACTCTTGTGGAGTACAGTCCAGGTCTGTCTGGATCCTCACTCTGGTCACATTAATGAGGTTCTGACCTGACAACAAGGCATGGTTTCTACCGTAGAAAGACACAACACTGGGAGAGATGGAGGAGATTTCTGGCTTCTAACAGAAATAAAACACACAAACATCAGCTTTAAAACACCACCCTACTGATGTTATAACATTTACTGAATGGAGGAACAATGTGTGGAACAGTGGAGGTTCAGACTCACAGAAAAGTTCATCCCAGGCTCCAACTTCTGACAAACACTGTCCTGCAGGAGGAAGTGGGAGAATAGATTCAGAGCTGTAAAGTTACTATCAGAGTGGGTTCAGGTTTTATTGTGGCTAATGTTGGCTTAGGTCAAAAACTAGTTCATGTGTATTTTGTGCTTGTTTAGTTTGTGCTTAACTAGAGACAGAGAGATTTCACGTTTAATGAGCATTTATCTTCTTCATGAAGTCTCATTCTCTCATACAACATGATAACTTGTGTCAAAACAACTTAATAATATTGGATTGATGGAGCATTTTTACACATCAGATAAGGAGATAACAATAGTCATTATTACATTATCCACTCCTTCATTAGACCATGAACAGGTGTTTATGTTCCATCCACATCCAGCCTTGATACACTGCTGACACCTGAAGAACAAACAAACACATACTGATGTTGGTAGTCAGGACCATAAAAAACTAATATATGGATCTAAGACACATAAAATTACATTAGTATATAATAATATAGTTTACAATCAAATATCTTTAATGATGACAAAACACTGACTATGGTCAACTGATGAAGCTTTTTAGCTTTTATCAAGAAGAAGGGAACTGATTTTCACCTTTTAATTATTTCTATGATATATATAGTTTAATCACAGCATGTTTCTTTAAATTCCAGAAAATAGGAACAAACTTACAAGACAGAAGTTGGAGGTCCACTGATGTCAGAGCAGTTGGTTAGCTTCAGACGCTCTGAAAGGTTCGTCTTCCCAAGTCTCATCATTACAGTGAAATCCAGGCCTGTTAGAGAAAATAATATGATGAACTTCAGAGTCTCGACCTCTGACACGTGAAAACACAGATTTGTCAACTGGTTGGTGGGAAATGTTGTAAATTAATGAACAGGTCTGATTCATGACAGCATAACATCTACAACTCCTCCTTGACTGTGAGATTTGAAGTAAACTGGATTATTTATTTAAAGTTACTGACCGTCAGCAGGAATTGAGCCATGGGATAGGTTGCAGGTGCATTGTGGGAACAGAGGACGACTATTTTGTGGACAACGTTCTCTAGATGGTGCAAAGATTTCACAGGCAAAGTTATCCTCTGCCCAGTTTACAGTCATGTGGGTCTGGATCTTTAGTGTGATCTGAGAAAGGAAGAGAGATGAGTGACAAATAACTGATAGTTACAGTTGTACAGTGTTAATGTGTAACCTGTACCTCTCCACTGGGGTTCTTTAGAACTTTGTGAGAAATGATTTTCTCTGTGGAATCATCAGGAATAGATAACCAGTCAGAATCTTGGCAGTCGTCTTCAAATGTGCACCTGGGAAAAGAGAAATGTCTTATAATGAAGTTCATGATGGGTTTTTGAAGATGTCAGATGCAGATGTTGTTGCTCTGACCTTTGTTTAGAGCCACACCAGACACAGTGTGGATCCTGTGCAGACAAACACTCCTGTACATTTGTGTACGTGCTGCACTTTGATACAGACACACGCTTCATCTGGAAAACAAGTGGAGACACTTCAAAATACAGCAAATGTACATGTGACACTGAATGAATAGTGAGTGAGTAAGAGCAGTACCTGGTTTATAAATGGAACGTAGACATTTTTCTGATCCACTGGATCCAGTTGCATTTTGGGAAACACTTGGCGGTCGTCACTGGTCCTGTAGAGCACCGTGGGACAAGCAGGGTGATAGTTCCTGTCCACAGCACGCTGACAACAACAATGTAGTTTTGTTATTTTCGGCTACAATCAATTACTGTGGTGAAAAGTTAGAAGGAAAGCAACATCTTTTGGTATGCCTGTGATAGCACTTAGGTCTAGCCACTAGTTAACGACCACCACTATTAACGCGGCAGGATGTAGTTTGGTTACATACCTGCATAGCTCTGATCAATATAG